>NC_047518.2:16996646-17282611 GCF_902827115.2 Pseudochaenichthys georgianus
AATCACGATCCATACTGAATGTTATTCTCTAGTAGCATATTGCTCAAGCTCACAACACCCTGAATCCTACAATTCCCATAATGCATTCTTTAGGATCCACCAGGTGGATTTCAAAATCAACTCCATAGGCCCCTTTATCAAGCTGGGCTTATGTTATAAATGTGGAGACCCTGAAGAAATATGAAGATTATATTCTCTGACAACACACCCGACCGTATGGTTGAAAGCGCACCAGTATCAGATAGAAGTTATTTTAATGTAATGTTTGAAAGGAATTGATACAGTACCTTTATTCTGTAACATTATATAATGCCTTTATAAAAAGGCAAACTGGGTTAAGGGTTACCTGACATCTTCAGGACATATTTACCATACTATTTTCTAATAGAAAGTGAGTTACCTGGTTTACAAGTTAGACTAGCTGCTAAGCTACTTAGCTTGTCCATGTGCTGGGCAATTCAGGCCAAGCACACACATTGATTTAAATTAATTTATCAATTAGGCTTGACAAATGACTATTTAGTTGCTTATAAAAATGATGTTTGTAAGGTTTCACCTATAGGGGTATGTATGTGTCGGCCCAGAAAAAAGTTATACGTTGTATCTGACTTTTTAGGATCAACTGATTTTGTGATTAATCCTAAGGAAGATTATGTTTATAAAATTGTATCAGTTCAGTAAAATAATGTTTACAACTACTATATGACAAAAATGGTCGACATATCAAGGCCAAGAGTCTACAGCCATGCTACAGACTCAAGGCTTTTCAGAATGTTCACCAGCACCTTTTCAGGGCTGAGCTGAAGTCATAACCCGGCAACATCTATATCTATTCCGTTAAAAGTTCTCAATTCCTCGAAAGGAGCTATCTTTTAACCTTGATCAATATAGTAACACTATAATATATATACTATAGTAACTTTAGTGATGACAATATTACCTGATCTTACAAATCCTAACCATAATGACTCCTTATTGCGACTTTCACCTCCCCTTTCCAAAATGTTCTGTAGAGCTTTTATTAGACTTACTGTAATTGGAATTTCCATAAAGTCATCGGAAAGTGTTCAAACATTAGTGTCATGCAGCTTCTCAATCCTACACAAAATAAAAGAAGTTTCAAACGCTCACACACAATGTGGTCTTGTATGAGGTCTTTGTTTGCTTCTGCTTTTGGTTACAAAATAGGGATGACTGGATAATGACAAATGAATTCATGAGGGTAGTGGAGGCCGAAGACTTCCTGTTTTAGCCGTACTTAAGGAGACTGCAGGACACATGCACGAGAATAGATGTCTTGCTCGACACAACAGGTTTGCACTTTGAGCTTTTAATACATGTTTGCATTCAATCTTAGCTCAGGATGCTAATCTCATGGAAACAGACCCTCAAGGAGAGCGCTTATCTGGCTGTGGACGTTTTCACAACCGGTGAAAGGGATGGCTTGCAAAGAACGCTCCTCCTGCTCTTCACCTGTAGCGTCTCCAGCCTCCTGCTCAGCTCGCTGCTCTTCCTATACCTCCTGCTCACGCTGAACTATGATCTAGCTGTGTCTGGAGGGATCTCTTGCTGCTTCGGGACCCTCCTGACAGTTGCCCTCTTCCTATCAAAGAGGGTACGTTGCTTAGGGACTCTATTTGTGATCTCTATTTTCATGAAGAAGAGCCGGAACCTTCTCCTCACCGCCGGCACCAGTTTAGTGCTGCTAAGAAACATTCGCAACACCTTGGAGAACACCACAGGTCTGGTCCGGAGTATGATCTGCAACCTGCAGGCCAAGAAAGCAGCCGTCATTGCTCCGTTTAGCAAATATGTGAAGATGCTAAAGTGGCTAGGAAACATGCTAAAGGGGGTTACAGACTTAGGGGTGTTAAACCTTGACCCCCAACTCAAGGTTTCCCCCAGACTGGAATCAGAAAAGTTCCAGGTGACGCTCGGTGAGGCGGAGCAGAAGCTGAACGCCACAGTGAAATATGTGAAGTCCATTATGAACACAGTCTCCTCCGTGAGCGAGAAGATGTTCCCCGCCCTCAGCTTCCTCGTGCTCATGATGTTTATAGCCCTGCACATAAAAAGATACCGCAGTGACATGAAATACCAAAACAGGTTCGTGAGCCGGAGGTTTGTCGCTTTTGACGAGAAGCAGAGGGCGGAAGGGAAGCCCCACGTCCTCCCCCTCACCCCTGAGGAAGAGGAGCTGTACACCCCCCTCCCCTCGGCCCGTCCCACCACCAGAGAGGGGAAAGCCATGCTGAAGTTTGGGGTTCCGGTCGCCTCCCATCTTGCAGCTTGGGTCATATTTATAACCGTGGATGCCTTATTGTACCTTTTTGTCGACATTGTAACAAAAAAACTATCCGAACTGGAGCCGTTCCATATCCCGCTGATAGTGAGCATCAAAGTGAGTATTTTTGTTTTGGGGCCTAATTATGCTCCTTTTCAGGTTCATATCAGTATGTAGTGTCTCTACTGGGACATCATGCTTCAATGTTCAAAAAGCTCTTTATAGTTCTCATGTTGCCTGTGCTGCAGCAGCTCTTTTCACCCTCTGTCTGGAACCAGAGCTCAGTCTGCTCTGATTGGTTAGCTGGCTGGCTCTGTTGTGATTGGTCAACAGCTTAGAGATGTCCCAGCCCTTAGCTTATCACATACAATACGTTGGAACGCTAGCCAATAGATAAGAGTAACACATACGTCACTTTCTGGCTAAATTACATGTGATTGCCGAAAACTTCAGAATCTGTATTTACCGCCAAATGACAGTGTATGTTTTCCCCCAAAAGTGGGCGGGGCCGTAATTTCACCCGGAAGTGATCATCTATAGAAGTGTGAGTGTTACATAGTGATGTCAGAAACATATATAACACACTACAGGAAAGGGAAAAAAAACAAAAGCACAATAGGGCCCATTTAAAGACCTTCTGATTTGCAGTATACAGAGTATTTATTATTCATGTGTCTTTTCAGGGGATTGCAACTTTAATAGGCATACCCATTGGCGAGGAAAACCATCAAGAAGACTTTTCCTACTCTGTGACCCTGTTTGAGAAGACGTGCCTCCCTAAACCCAAACTGCTGCTCTATAACTCTATCATTCCTCTCACGGCCATCTTGCTCCTCCTGCTCCTCATGGCTCTGATTGCTGCCAAAGCCTCACAGATCAGGATCATGGTGTGTGAGCGATTCTTCAGCAACGCAGCGGAGATGAGGGTGGAGTACCTGTATGCCAAAATCCTGAGGAAGAGATTAAAAAAGAGAAAGGAGAAAAACAACTCTGGCTACACATCACTGTATCTAAAGGTATGCTTTACTGGGTTTTTTTGCGTACAGAAGCATCTCTTAAAGAGGCCCACATAATGGAGAAAAAAGTTAACAAAAAAAGATTGCCAAAAATATTTTCCCATCAGTCTAAAGAGGTTGTAATAATGAAGTTTTGGTAGGTCAGGATGATTTGACTAAGTGCTTTAGCCCTAGTTTTCCTTTCAGCCTCAAGAGGATGAAGTGTACCTCTTCCTCATCTTCTAAATAAGTCTAAAAGCAATCTTGTTTCCTGGCACAATATATGTACCTTGGGTATAGAGTGCATGATAACATTAAAGCAGGAATAATGAATGCTTTTAGTATTTAGAATGTGTGGTAGTTGATGCACTTTAGCCATTATAATAATGATCATAATGAAAACACATCACACGCTAAAACACAGATGAAAAAACTATATACATTTGATTTATTTCCCTGATTTTTTCCCACTATTTCTTAAACAATATGAATAATAAAGACCACATTTGAAAAGTAATTAAACATCTCTTAAACGCATGTTTTATTCTCTTTTCAGCCACAGTTCTGGTGCCCACTGCTCTTCAGGCCCAAAGAGCATGTACAAACTATCGCGTGAGGAAGTAACGATGGACTTTCATATGAATTAGAAAGCATACAAAACATTTAAGAAACTCTCCTGATGAGGACAACTTTCTCACAGATCCTGATGTGGGGATCACTTTTGAATTCAACTTCTACCTCTGGCAAAACTTCCTCCTCCTCATTGCACAACTCTCAGAGTGCCTCTCTGGAGGAAAAGACTGTCATTTATCTGCAGCAGTTAGTGTTTAGACACTACAACTGCTGCAAATTGTTGTGTCTCGTCAAATGGGTTAGTTATGTTTATGCATTACGTCTGTCATTTTCATGTTTTTTCACGCCATCATCAGTGTCTGCCCCGCCCCTGATTGTTTCCACCTGTTCCCACTCACCTCATGTTTAAATAGTCCTGTCTCTCCCCTGTCCTGTGTCAGTTCGTCTTGTTTGTTTCCCCGAATGGTCGTGCCAAGCCTCAGCTAAGAAAATATCGCTTTCACTCATGTCAGGTTTTGTTATTTTGTTAATTTTGTGCTTTTTCTTAAGTTCTCTTTTTGTTATGCTTGGTTTTTTCCTCGTGAGCGCTTTTTGTTTATTCCAGTACTTACTCTGTTAAGAGGGATTACCTGATCTTTGGAATTAATATTACATTTTGTTACATTCAAGACTTTGTCTCTGGGTCGTGCATTTGGGTTCATCAGTTTGTGTCGAGGTCCTGACAGAACGAACTGACCAAAAATGAACCCAGCCGACCCAAAAGCACTCCAGACTGCATTGTCGGCCCAAGGCAGCCTAATTCACCAGCATCAAGAGCAGCTAACAGCTATTGAGGACAGGAACGATGGTGGAGTGTTGGGGACATGTTGCAGCAGGGACATGTTGAAGGTGTTCACAGACATCTACAACAGGTCCATGCTGCAGTCTGTATGGGCAGCATTAATATATATACCCACACGACAGCTAAGGTCAGAAGAGCTTTATTTAACAGCTGGTCTTATGTCTGTGACCCCTCCTGTTGTTCATTGATGAGCCTGAAACATGCACTTGTCAAGGTTCAGAGGCACATTTTGCAAATATGGCAGTAGCCATCTTAAGATAAGATATACTTTATTGATCCCAAGTTGGAAACATTTGCGTTACATCAGCATGTGTAACAGTTGTAAATATGCAGTGGTGTTTATTTGTAAATCATTTAGTATAATCACACAAATGTGTTTTATATTTAATAATTCTGTGTTCTTTATTTATTGAATGTTCAATACCTGACAAGGCCGGAGATGAAAAACTTGGGTCGCAGGTTCCTCAACAGTGCATTACAAGACATCTATCAATATGTGTGTATACCTCCACCATTAAACTGTCGTATTCTGCACATTTCTTATACTATCTACATACATCTTATAACAGTATAATACATATGTATAATATCAGTTAAAATAAGTGCTTCAACATAGTTAACATTGCTGGAGGTATACACACATATTGATAGATGTCTTGTAATGCACTATTGAGGAACCTGCGACCCAAGTTTTTCATTTAATGCATAACTACACCGTAGTGTATGAATGAATGAAAACTTTATTACAGACTCAGGGTCCAGATAAAAGACAAGACATTAATAATGTATAATATGATGTGTCAATAAACCTTAGAAAATCTTGAAAGGGATGTGCAAAATAGTCATTATATACAGTCTTTAATTAACTATTTGTTAAGAACTCAGACACTTAGGAGGTAGGACCCAATTGCACGACCCGGGAGACAGAGGTAAAGTATTGATGAGATACTTTATTGTCTTCAATAAACACGGTGAACAAAAAAAAGATTTCTAACTAATCTCAGAATTCAGATGACAAAAATTGGGAACAAAATGATAATAGTTCACCTGGTGAGGAACAAACTTTTCTAAAGTACAAAAGAGCATAGACCTGACCAAGGCAAAAGACAAGACGAACTGACAAGGAACACCGGGAGACTGGGGAATTTAAGCACATGATAATAAGACACAGGTGGGAACAATCAGGGGCGGGGCTGACGCTGATGAGCACAGGAGACACACAAGGGGTGGACAATCAGAAGCCTGGAATGAGAGGTAAATAGTGAGTGACAAAACAAACGTAAACAACATAAAAATGAACCTCTCTAGCATTTCTGCCGGTGCACAACACTATTAGTAGAGAATAACGAGTAATGAATATACTTTATAGGGATCGTATTAATATCTAATAATAAAAATAATGAAATTCAATAACATGCTTTAACCACCAGGTGTCCCTTTATTTCAGCTGTGCACCTTTATGGTGTAAATACAGCCTATCTACCAATTGGATCAAATGTAAAAGTCAGCCGAATTAGTGTTGATACTGCAAGGAGACGTATTGTGTGAAAATAAATGTAAGATGTTGTTTAATGGCTGATATATTTATGACCCACGTCACGTTTTCAGTTCCTCATGGTCTTCTCATCAGGGCTCTATAAATACAGAACTACGGCAGATATGTAATATTTAATGCAGCCGAACCGTGTATTACAATGCCGTTATGTGATGACTTTCAAAGAGAAAAGCAAGCACACTCGGAATAAAGTATTATTTAATTAAAAAAAAATGTTTTCGGTCTGTTTCCGGTATTTGTTAATGACGATGTGATGTGAGATGTGAGACTGGGGCTGAAGTCGAATAGTCCATTTAGCGTAGGAACCTTCCTAACGGAGTGAAATGACCCGGAAGTCCCTCAGTGGCAGCCATGATAAGTGCAGTTCCAATTCTCTAAATGATAGGAAAGGAGGTTTCAAACTTCCTTTATAACCTCCTTTAGCTTAGGAACCACTGGACCTCCCTTGACTAAAGGAGAGGAGAAAATGCTGCCCCACAATGCCTTGCAACCGCAGCATTTGCCGTCACTCAACAGTCGGCCGTTCACGGAAACAACCGATTATGACCGAGAAATGATATCATGAAAGTTACGGTGCTTATTAAGCTTTTTAAAACTTGTGTGGTAAGTTGCCAAAGTGCTTTGTTTTGAACGTTCATCAGTATTAGAATCAAAAAGAGAAACATGAACGTTAGTTTTTACTGTAATGATCAAATAACGTCAACATTTCATCTCATAGCCTACTGAGCTGTGTGGGGTTTGTTCAACTTTTAAAAGATATTTGAATGGTGATATACACAGTGATAGATGTTAAGGACTAATGTTTATAATAAATACATTTGTATTTATTTTAAGATCTTTTCATAGTTCATACAATCATACGTATTGGGATCATTTGTATTAATGTGTACCGGAGGGAGAGGGTGACAGCTTCAGGTTCCTCGGTGTACACATCATTGAGGACCTGACATGGACTCTTCACACCGCCACCATCACCAAGAAAGCTCGACAGCGACTCTTCTTCCTCCGCAGGCTGAGGAGGTTCAAAATGGACTCCAGGATACTCTGCAACTTCTACAGGTGCACCATAGAGAGCATCCTGACTGGCTGCATCACGGCGTGGTACGGCAGCGGCACCGCCCTCAATCGTAAGGCTTTACAGAGGGTGGTGAACACTGCACAGACCATCACCAGGACGGAGCTGCCATCCATGGAGGACCTTTACTCCCAGCGGCTTAGGAAGAAAGCCCTCAGGATTATAAAAGACCCCCATCACCCCAGCCACAAACTGTTCTGCCTGTTACCGCAGCATCCGGACTAAAACCACCAGATTCAGAGACAGTTTCATCCTACAGGCAATAAGACTGCTAAACAAATTTACTTTGAAACAACATCCATAACATTCATCTGCTACTTAGTAATTATGTATCTATTTATCTAATATATCATTCCAATAGCTTGCATATAGACTCTTATTTCACAATTTCACTTTTTTTTAAACTATTTTTCTTTTTGTATTTACTTTTTAATATTTACTTGCACTATATTTTTCTGTTCTTCTGTATTATTGTGTTGCACTGTTGGAGAAGCCTGTGACCTAAGATTTTCATCGACATAGCTATCATCATAAATCCATATCTGAGGTGCACGAAGTAAAATGGAATATACTAGTTATTGATTTTAATGCCTTCAACAAGCCAACAACTTTTACCAGATTAATATGTGATTTATGTATTTGTAGACATTACTTGAAAAAAATATGGTATACTCATCATCATTCATCCACCTTGTTATATAATGAATATA
Organism: Pseudochaenichthys georgianus; assembly: GCF_902827115.2. Taxonomy (NCBI): domain Eukaryota; kingdom Metazoa; phylum Chordata; class Actinopteri; order Perciformes; family Channichthyidae; genus Pseudochaenichthys; species Pseudochaenichthys georgianus. Next base: position 17,004,680 of record NC_047518.2, read on the forward strand.
ATGCAATCTGTGATGTATTCCACAAATACAATTACATTTCTGTTTGATGAGTGCTCATTGAAGCTAAATGAATTGCATTAAACCCTTCTGATGTATGGTTCTGTTGATTGGCTGTTGCGTCTGTTGACTCTTTCTCTATGGTAACCATTATTGTTCATTGGCAGACTGGCAGTGTGTGTATTATACTGCTACTAAAGGTATTAACTGCTGATAACAATACAGTATAGAAAAAAAGTACAGTGGATCACATATTTATAGTTTTTATATTCCATGGGATGCAAAAATAAGTATTCAAAAAAAATAATAATTATGAAAAAGTTATTCATACAAATCAGTCCAACACACACACAAACTAAAGTAATCACAAATTTCAATTATATATTTCCATAATCTATCCAGTGTAGTGCAGTGGGACTGAAATCTGGATATGAAATTGGGATTTCTTTGTAAATAAGGTGTCTTAAAAAAATGAGAGAGCATTTCTCCGCGATCCCAACTCGTCTATTACCAACGTTCAGGGAGCTCTATGTAAGTCAATAATGGGACTCCCTGATACAGTAGTTGAAAATGTATGCTAAAGGGCCCCCACTGCGTTTGATAGTGACGCCAAGGGATCCTGACATAACGTCACTATAGCCTACGAGTTGGGAGGGAGAATGTGTTGAATAATGTTTCAACTTTGAGATTTTCCTCATGTGGGACCCCAACCTTAACCTCTTGATGAGCAGATGGGAGATAATGTTAAAATGACAAGTGTGCTGTTATAAGTATGTAAGTATGCATGTATATCCTGATCAAAAACCACAGACAATTACCTATTAAAGGTTATCTTCAAATGTTTTTCCAACTCTGCTGCAAACTTCTATTTTGAATTAAACATTTTCTTTTATAGAGTAAAAAGTCATGTGAATGCATTTGATTGGGTTTGTGGGTTTGACTGCCGGATTAGGAAAATAACTACAAGCTCAGTTTTTCCTGAATCTTAAAATGGTGTAGCATGGTTCAAAGAAGAACCAAATGCATTTTGGAGCAGAATTAAAAATAATGGGGTCGATGCATGCATTCATTTTCAGTTTTGGAAAAGGACTTGCAGAAGTCTTTGAGCCATGTTAGTTTATCAGGGAAATTATGCGATTAGTTATAAACATATTTAAGGTGAATTATAACTTAACTTTATTTAAATTCTTAATTGTTAGTGTTCCTCTTTGTTATTTACTTCTATAGATTCCCTTACATTTCATTTAGCTGACGCCTTTGTCCAAGGGACAAGGTACATTTGCTTCAAATACGCCACACCATTGTAAGTGCTGGTGCATAGCTTCAATTGACCTACATATTTTAAAGTCTCTACGATGTTGTGTGTGTTTTAGGTTTAATGGCCAGGGTGCAGTTGAAACAGGTGTGTTTCAGTCTGCAGAAGATGTGTAGACTTTCAGCAGTTTAGTTATTTAATAGTATCCAGTGGGGAGCGTTTTCAGACAGAGTCAGTCTGGATGGTACATTCCCACACCACCGCAGTCCTTCCACCGTCAGAGGCAAGAGGAAGGAAGTGGTGCGGCTCAAGGATGAGTAAGCCTTCTGTGACTCACGCGCCGCCACTGACCCGTGTAGCAACCTGATAAGCTCACATTATGTCTCAGCGGGCCCTGTGGCATAATACCACGCCAGCATGCCAGCCCAATAGGAGGCCGCCGCATGATGCACGGTGACAGCACAGACCTTTTTTCTAAACCATGGGAAAGAATGAATACAGTCCATACATGGGCACAGATGATAATATGCCATCCTGCTGAATACGCAAATAAAATGCCAATCTGGGTCAACAAAGTCAATCTTTATACTTTCACGCATGCCACTGCATCTAATGAATATTTCATCAAAGGCATGGATGCTTTTGGCTGAGAATCATCAGTCCTGTTAGCAGAGAAGATGAACATTGGGAAAATAAGGAGAAACAAACGGTGGCTCATTCACTGCCACAAACAGTGTTAAAAAGTAATGAAGGATCTTTTCTATCACAACAGTGTTTCTAACCATGAAATTATGAATCAGTTATATTTTTCGTTGCTAACAGTGAATTACTTTATTGCATATTGTAAGTTAGAGCAAATATAATTACAGCAGTACCGGTGTACTGAGCCCAGATGAGCTTTAAAACCTTACAAAGCTGAACAAATATATCAAATATAATATTTGCCAACAGAACATTGACCCAAGTGTTGATCAAAGTGGACATCAAAAACAGTAGGACTGTTACAAATGCTATGTTAATGGCTGGAAAATGCATGTATGACATGTAGTAATATCTTGTGTCTGTTAAAAGTACAGAAATCTCTGAGCAGTTTAATCTTCAGTGAGGCAGCATTCTGTAGTTTTGACTTTGGTATCTTCTGGATTGCACTGCAGACACAGCCTCTCTTGGCCTGTTGTTCACAGAGAAATGACTTCCCCTTTATACGGCTCTCTGATCACAGCTGTAGGCGTCCCCACCTGCAGGCAGAAAGAAAGGTAAAGTGACCTTTGGGGAAAACTTTATCTCGATCCGGATGCTTCAATTTCAAAGATATATTTGAATTCCAGACCTATTAAAGGTGCTTTACACCTAAGCAGCCCCCCTGTTTGCTCAATGTTTCATATCCTGTATGATGCTAACTTTATGAACACAAGTAGCTACATATAATTAGCCCTAGCTATTTTTAGAGTGGTTTGTGTGGAGATCTCTGCCTCATTGACTCATTCACTATTGCCTTAAAAGTTTGGAGAACTGAAAGTTGAATGGAAAGGGTTGTAATATGACGATACTGCTAGCAAGCAGCTAGCTTAGCTTAGTTGACAAACAGCATCTAGCCTGGCTCTGTTCGAACGTACAAAATAAAGAAAAAACGATATAAAAATACACTAAAGTAAACATTAACTTGATATAATTTAACACTGATACAATAATTGTTCATTCAATTCAACTGTCAATGTTTAGGTTTGTTTGGCATGTTTACACTTGTTCGATAAGTGCTAGATTTGAGCTATTTCAGTAATTAATCCATTACTTTAAGTTAGTTAAATATTTTACATTTGTTTTCACCAAATGTAGCTTCCTGTTTAGACTTCTCTGCTCTCTTTCTGCTTTACACAGACTCTTAATTGCAACACAATGTGTTCAAGTTGGTTACTTCAGTGGTCTAATCCATAGGTCTAATAATCCAATGATCTAATCCCTGATCTAAAGCAAACATTAACATTTTTATATTGGGTGTGTATCATTTGCAAAATTGTCAAGTTATAGGTTTTCGCAGGGTGTTATGTGCCTGATTATTTCCTTGACAGGTGTATAGCTGCATAGGCCTACTGTACATTATGGCATACGCTGACGTGGTGAACTTGTTCCGAAACAGAAGCTAAATGCTAGGCTTGGTGCTAGGCAGATAGTGAAAAGTAATATTTGAAGTGGTTATTTCAGTCAAAACAGCTGCCTGCTGTGGCTGTAATTTAGTGAGTTGGCTGGAAAAGCTAAACAATGAGCCAAAAGGTGCTAAAATGCACTGTACAGCTAAGGGGAAATGTAGAGTCAGGTGAGAGTTCTCTGATGGTTCGTCGTTAAGTTAGCACAGACTTTCCATTTTACTAACTGAAGTGTTTTATACTTATGAATACTGTGTTACACTTGACTGACCTGGTCCCTTTGCTTGATTCTTTTGTAAACAAACTCAGAGAAGGGTTTCCTGGGGATGAATCTTCCGGTCCCTGGGGACACCTGCAGCTGCCCGTCCTCATACACCACCCTGCCTCTGGAGATGGTGAGGACGGCGACGCCGTGGCACTCCATGCCCTCAAAGATGTTGTAGTCTACAGCCTGGTGGTGTGTTTTGGCTGATATCTTCCTACAATCACAAAGATACAAATACATTGTAATGACATTTATTTTAGAACTTGCATGCTTTCTGAATGCCAGGCTAAAAAAAGAAACGTATTGTGGGTAATGTATTCGGTTCTAATCTGAAACTGATTTAATCAGGCCAAGATACTTATACACAGCATCGAGTTACTGCAGCTCACTTACTTCGCAGCAACAAGCCATACAATGTAATATGTATAACTTGGGCTCATGTGATGCTCTATTTGCTGTAAAGAATGAAGTGGGATGTTGAAGATGGATCAGTTTTGCAACAGAAAGGTCAGACCCAATCACCCAATAAAATATATAGCATGGCTGCAAAATATTTTATTGGAAGAAATTATAAAAATGATTTAAATGATTAATCTAAAAGCACTCAATGTGAATGTATACGGCATATTTTAATCAACTACATTTGACATCTCTCAAGAAATATCTGATAGCTATATTTACAAGTTATTTTTGCACATAGAGATTTCTCATAAAAGATTAGCTTTCGAGATGCATTGTTAGAAAATAAACTGTGACGCAATCTAAATCCAGTAAGGTAGTTCAGAAGGCTCCACCTTGACGAACTAATATCCTGCAATTACAGCCAGGGCTGCCCCTAGCCAACTTGTGGCCCCACGCAAAGGTGTTTCATGAGGCCCCCCTTATGTGTCGTGAACTGTTAGTTCTCCGGAGCCTCGCAGCGGGGTAACTACAGAGCGCCTAATTGTAGCGCATTTACGCATTAGATGAATTGCGCCATATAAGCGCATAACATGAGGCCCCCCCCGCAAGATGAGGCCCCATGCAGTCTGTGTGATCTGCGTGTAGGGAAAGAAAGAGCCATACAAATAACACTTTCATATTACAAATTTAGAAAATGGGTCACAGAACTTCACATTTGTTGACGTTTAGATGCTTGATGATGCAAAATGTGAACCAGGAAGTTGATACGTTTATCTGTGTGCCATCTGGTGCTAGGCAGGTAGCATACAGTCTGACTTAAGAGCTATTCTGCTGTGAACAGCTGTCGGCTGAAAACAAAGCCAAGAGTGTTTTAGAGTGAACTACAACTATAACATTACTAGACCCAAAACAAATAGCTGAAAGACACAATAACACTCTCTTGAGCCGCAAAATTAGTTGATATGTATCTGTCTTTATCACTATGAGCAACCCCTACGTCTTATGAAATATTATTTTTGACTTATAATATCGGCTGAAGTTGAACTTGAAATATACTGTAATAACTCACATCATTTCCAAAACATATGCCATATACATTAACACAGCTGAAATGATAAACAAATCAAATATAATCTCAAAATGTCCTCAAAGACCAAACAACCTGCAGTTTATGTACTTATGACATAATGCACATGATCTCACCATATCATGTCCATATCTGTATGTATGTAAAAACCTGTAAATGTTCACTACAATTTTTATATTTTTTATTTCTTACGTCTTTATTATTGTTTTTATTCTTGTGTGAAATGATATCTGTCCTGTGTTTCAACCTTAATGCAGTTGCTGCAAAGACATCTTGTATTATCTTATCTGATCTCAGTGAGGTACTGCATGAGGGTTAATATAACCTTAATTCATAAAGGTACAAAAACCGACCTATAGTACTTTCAACACTGCATGCACTTGGTAACAGTAGTACAAGTACTGTATGCACCTTCTTATTAGGGTGGTTGAAGGGCTTTCAGGAAAATGTGGAAAAACACTCTAAGAGGGAGAGCCAATTACAGCCCTTCATATTAAAATAATCAAACGCTTTGCACAGCGAAGATTGATGATGTCTAACAAATAAATCATATCTGAGTGAAAAGACTGCATCAGCAGCGAAATAACTCTGACTCAGCCACTTCACGAGAGCCCGCTTTCCCCCCATTCACATTTACTGTTGATGTGTAAAGCCAGAAACCTTGCCTAGTGTGCACTGACAAAAACAAGATGTGTCCTCATTATTCCAGCATGCCCAATTACGAGACACAAGGCAATTGAGTGAACTTCCTAGGCGTTTCTGGTTATGCAACTGTGCGTGGCCCGTGGTCCCGGATGTTATGGAGCGACACTTGTGCTGAGGGGCGATTAATTACGTTAAGTTTCACAGATGAATTCACGACTGCGGCAATGAAACATGAGGCGCTCTCATGCTTGAAACGCAGTATAACATCGGGGAAGACAGACAGACAGGGAACATCAGAACTAAAAATAAATAGATTTTGAAACTATTTTCCAATGTTACCGGTGAATTAATTGACAGGAAATTAAACAGAATTAAATGTGTTCTTTTCAGTTGCTTCCCTGAGGGGCTCAGCCCAGATTCTGCAGCAAACAGAGCAGTGCATTCTGGGTTACATAAGACTTAATGTGCTACAATCTACTGGAACGCATACTGTCCTCAGTTCCATATATGGAACGTTGTTAGAATGATAGCAAAAACACATGATCCATGTTTATATAAAGCCTCATGGTATTGTGAGCTTGTTCCTGAAAATAGCCTTAATGCTACTATGAAAATTGGTTTAACTCCTACATGAAATATTCGTCATCTTTAAGATCCTCAACATCACCCATCTGCATCATCCCACTGATGCTGAGCTCCGCTTCCTAAAAATAATGACCTAAAATGGTAACGAATGTAACATTTCTCTTTACTGACTGATGACTCTGATTTATGTGTAAATAGTGTTATGCTTTCATTTGCAGCTGAGATATGTGATGACATGCCCTGCCGTCTGGATAGAGCATGATTAGCTCACGTTACGGCAGGTTACTGTGTTGAGGTGGCACAAGATGAAAGATACATCACTTTGCTTTTAGTGCATGCTATACCGCTAAACTTTAGAAATGGTGTCTTTTTTTTTATTTAAACACTTCTAGTATTCTGCAGCGGTGTTTAAAGTATTTAAAGGGGCCATATTATGCTCATTTTCAGCTTCATATTTGTTTTTAGTGCCTCTACTGTGACATGTTTCCATCCTAATGTTCAAAAAGGTCTTTGTTTTTAGCCTACCACGCACAATGCGCAAGCCAGTAGAAGTGCGAGTGTAACATAGTGATGTCATAGTGAATGCATTGCTCTGTTTGCATAGTGATGTAACTCTGTCACTAAGGATGCTAGCCTTTGCAGACCATAATACAGGAAAGGGAAAAACCCAAAAAGAGATGTGGAGCTGTACACGCACAGTGTTTTCTTTTCCTTCTCCATTTGAAAAGCTTTCTCCCATACGGCTGATTAACTGGAGTCCCCTCACCTCTTCATCTTAGGGTCCCAAATAACCACGTCAGCATCCGAGTTCTTGGCGATACGGCCTTTCTGCGGGTAGAAGTTGAAGATTTTTGCTGCGTTGCTGCTGGTGACAGCCACAAATCGATTCTCGTCCATCTTGCCGCTGTGCTGATGGAGGAAACGCACAGAGGAGCCGCTTTGAGAAAGGGGGCCACAGCATATGACAACAGAATACAGAATTAGCAGGCAAAAGGTCAGTGCCTAACTGCAGCAGCAAGCAACTCATTTCTGCCAAAATATCATCTCATTTGTGATTTGTAAGCACTGTGGAGTGTTGTTAATCTTCACAGTGGCCTTGGGGCAGCCGGGCTGAAACACTGTCTTCTCTTGAGAAAATGCAGAGCCTGCTTTCTGCAGCGATCTGCAGCTCCCAGAGTGTATTACCCGTTCTGTTGGAAACATACTATACTTATATTTCACACCTATTAAAATATAAATAGAGCAATACTGAATACAAATAATTAGTGTCAACACATTTAAAAGAGTAAGCGTTCTTAACCTAACGTAAAAATGTATATTCATTGCCACTAGGAATTCAAAAATGTACAATAGACCCCTGCCCACTGTTGTGTCAGCATATCAAGGGCCCCAGGGAATGACACTTTTGAAAACGATACCTCTCGAGCTTCCCTTTTTCATGCATAGCAGCTGTTGATGGCACGTCATGGCGCTCACACCTCTGCTGTTTAAGAGGTAAGAGTCAGTGCTGCTGAGTCAGGTCATTATGACATACCACTCCCTTCTCCCAGATGACGGACATCCGGTCCTCCACCCCGTTCACTCCGTTTGGGATCTTCGTGAAGTCGTCCTTGCCCAGAGCCTTCTGGCACACAGAGAAGGTGCAGTTGTCCGTCCCCGTGACAGTGAGATCATCACTGGCATCATTTGAAGGATAGATACAGGTTTGGGTGAATGAAAGAATAGAAACTGACCTTAATGAATACATATACAACACTAAATTGCTCAAACACACAATAATCTTTATAGGATATCATTGATGGTTACACTTTCAGCTCCACTTACTTGGCCAGCAGGTCCATGAGGTACCCCGGGGTGCTGGGGTCAGGTCTGAGGGGGGGGCCCATGACGAAGCCTGCAGCATGGCCCCAGTCTTTGTGCCAGCAGTGAGTACCGTCAGTGCCCAGTCCAGCTGCGATGGGCTCCCCGAACACCACGCGCCCTGCAGAAAGAAAACACCGTTTATTTATTTATACTGTTTACAACCTGGAAGATATGGCCAAAAAACATATTGAGGGAACTTTGGGTTTAATTAGATATCATTGTTTATACATGTAAGCTTCTTTTTTTTAGCATGACAAAAAGAAAACTCGTGAATACTTTAACTTTTGGTAATCAGAAAAAAAAGAGACAAACACAATAATAAAAATAACATACAAGTATTGAAGGTGCCATTAACATTGAATAATTGGACAACAAGTTTGCCACTTTGTCTTAATGCATTATCAACATACATATAATACACAATATAATGTTATAATATGTCCTTTGCTGTATCATTCTAAATATAAACACTAATGCATATTCATAAAGCTTGAAAAAATGATAATAATGCTGATAAAATGTTGTTGTTGTTGTTGCAAGTTCCATTGTGTTATAACTCTATAACTGTAATAGATTATAATTATTATAATAATATAATTGTTTTATATTATAATGGACTAAAATACCTGTAGTAATACATTTGAATGTGAAATAAGTTCCTGTACCTTCTACTTTTTTGCTTTAGGTGAGGTAAAAATCTCCTTTACAAAATGTTTGCATAGATTTAATGTCATTATTTCACTTTACCTCAAGTAAACAATGAACACTTGTGACTATAATAATAACATTATAATGCATCAAAAATATTCTATTTATCATAATTATAACGAGAAGAATAATAACACACTATGATCCATCACAGTAACCAGCATACATGAACAATTATGATCTTAAAGCATTATGAGGATGTCTATACACAAGTGACACTTGTGTTTTTTTAATGAAATATTAAATACATATACTTGTAACATTAAAAATGATTATGGTTATGGCCTCTAAAGGGCTGTGTCGGGCCTCCTCTCCACCCTCCTCCACCAGCAGGGGGCAGCAGCCCACACTCACCCTCTCTGCGGGCGTTTGACACCACCTTGGCGGCAGACTTGCTCATCACGTGCACCACGTACAGCGGGCAGTTGACAGCGTGGGCGATGGTGATGGCTCTCTGGGTGGCCTCGGCCTCCACCTCCTCCGGCCGACACAGCTCGTGGCCCTCTGGCCCCGTGATGCCCAGAGACAGCATCTTCTTAGCACCCTGCAGAGGCCCCGCGGGGGGACAACAACAACAAGACAGCATAAAGGTTAGAGGAGAGGGAGGAGAACAACACTCAGTGTGTGTCCACGCAGAGAGGTGACATAACATTGAACATTTTATTTAGATGTTGTTAATTTAATTTAAAAACCCCAATATTTAGAAAGAGATAAAGTGGTGTCTCTTCACAAACATGGTGAAAGTGCAAATTAGGGATAAGACAATAAAGCAATAACTTCAGGGAATATTTCACGTTTTAAATGGTATGTGCTACTAATAGACTAATATATTGTTTAACACAAAGTTATTCACATTCACATACACCTGTGATTCGGAACAAATCACTGGTGTAGAGAATATCAAAATCCATTGTATTGAATTCGTTTTTTACAGCTGACCATGGCATCTAGATGTTTTTTAAGCCATGTAATGAGGGCCCAAAGGACCCCAAATGTAACATGTTGGGTTAGCAAAAAATGCCAATACTCCTTAATACATATCCTAGTGACAGTAGTCAGCAAGAGGGTATAGTGTGCCAACATTTAATAAAGACTATGACACATATTGTTCATTTATAGTTATTTTAAAAACCTAAAATCATGGTAAATAATAGACAACCAAATGTAGGAAAACTTAATCAATAACATTCTTTGTTTTAGGATTTGTTTAAGTTGCTGATCATATTTATTCACATTATTTGACGTGTTCTCATTTGATGTTCCTGTTTGACTGTAATGTGTCTTTCCTGTCATGACACTTATATTGCAGAATTAGCCATGACTTTTAAACTGGCAAATTAACAGAAATATCTTTTAATGAGGACTGTTCCTTTCATTTTAAACTGCCTGATCCCCACCACAAGAGACCCCTGTTTCACTTCTTTGACCTCTGCTGCCTCCTAGTGGTGAATTGTTGTCATGACATTTATTTTCAAACATGGCCAATTGTTGTTAATTAAAAAACTGAATTCTGATAAATAATTGCCATTTAGTTTTGTAGAAAGTAGGCCCTGGGGCCAGCCCATTTAATTACACTGTGTTCTTTTTGGATATGACATAATAAACTTAAAACGAAAGGGGAAATGCTAAGGTCTTCAGGTGACTTCAGGTTTTATGCAGTGGACACGGCTACAGAGTAAAAGCTGCTTTTGGAATTTCACCACATTGCTCTCCGTAATTAATGTGTCTAGTCGCATTGCTGACACACACAGGGTCAATGGACCTTGAACCATCTGTAACATGCAGGGAAACACTGATATAACATGTCCCTTTATTCACAATTTAAACATCTTAAAATGCAATATTTGCAAATCTATAACTATATATTTGTTATATAAATATATCTGCCACGTCTATTATTCTATGACATTGCAGGATACTTTATTAGGACATGTTCAGCTTCCTTTATGGTTAAACCATTGTGTCCACATATAGGCTTAGACATTAACCTTATAGAACGTGATGAAAAGCACAGTAGCATGCATGCTAGCCATGTGGCGAGTAGGACTCTTTCTGTCCAGATGCAATCATTATTGTTCCTCTTTCATACTAAGGACAATGACACGTATTTTTTGTTGTTTAAGGTGGGGTATGTAATTTTGGAGAAACCAGCTCGAGTGAGCTCGAATTTGAAAATACACTACAACAAATCTGCCTCTTCCTTACAGAGCCCTTCCTCCAACACACACGAACCAATGATGGCACGAGATACGTTTGTGCACAGATGGAAGGCTGACAGGCAGGTAGGCCATCCAGTTATTTTAGCCGGGACGGCTCAGATGATTGGTCGTGCTTTTTACAGTACTACGGCTTCCACAGATGATATTTTGTTATGGATTTATTGTCAAAGCATTTAATATATTCATTGCTATCGGGATGTTAAGAGCATTCCATGGAATATAACAAAAAGTAGGGATGCTCCGATCGATCGGTCACCGATCGATATCGGCCGATACTCACTCTCTCCCGATCACTCGGTGCTCTCTAAACATGCCGATCGCAAGAGCCGATCGCATGATCATGCGGCATGATCTGTGTGCGGCAAAACAAGCTCGCCAAAATGGCTTCGCCGGTCTGGCAGTATTTTAAGGTGTCCGAAAAAGACAGTAAAATAGCGGAATGCAACGCGTGTGTGAAGCAGAAATCCTGCAGCTCCACCCGCTGGACCGGTAAGCGAAACGAAACACACAAGAGTTAGACCTAACACACTTAGCTATTTTATCTACCTCTGGAACAAGCTAAACTAGTTATTATAAATATATTTATTCTTCACTGTCGGGTCACTCATTACTAGATCAGTGAGCTGCATGAGATACTGACAGGCTGTTATGAGAGAGAGAGAGGGAGAGAGGAAAAGAGAGCGCTTCCGCTCATTTCTCCAAAGTGAATGTAAACTTGAATAATGTACATAATTTCAATGTAATAATTAAGTTGATTGTTGTTTGTGGAAGCTCCAGTGAATGAGCCCCATTAACTGAGTTTTAACATCACTTTAAATGGAAGATTTAAAGTGATGTTTAAATCTTCCATTTAGGCCCCGCCCACTTGATCGGATCGGCGATCGGTATCGGGCGATACTGATTCCGGCGATCGGCCCCGAAATTGGCGATCGGAGCATCCCTACAAAAAGTGTTTCTGAAATAAATTACATAGCCCGCCTTTAAATTCTGGATATTTGCTTTATCATATTGCTTTAGATTAGAAAGGAAAAACACGGTCACTGATATTCTTCAGCCGAAAGTCAGGGGTTAAATACTGAAAGCCACATACTAGCCACATTCTAGCACATATGTGCATAAACAAATACTGCAGCTCTTCAGTTTAAGCAACCTCTTCCTCACCATAAGTTTCCACTAATTCACTCTTGATAATAAACTGGTTTTCACTTGATCTTATACTAACCTCTGCGATCAGGTCTCCATTCTCAGCGTGCACCTGAGCTATAGCTCCGATCTCCTTACACTGGGAGAAGGCCGCGTACAGCTCAGAGTCGTCCAGCATGAACACGTCCTTATAGGCCATGAACATCTTAAAGGAGTTAACTCCCTTCTCTTTGGTCACCGTCTGCATCTCTTTTTTCACCTGGAATAAAAAGGTTTTGGACAGACAGAGGAATAGCTATGAGCATCCTTGATACTTATATAGTACCACTCAGCATGGAAGCCCATTTCCGCCACATGTGATGAAAAAAAGTAACTTAAAGAGAAAAAGAAAATGTTTTCAAATGATTACTTATAGTAATATATACTTTATAGTCTATAAAAATGATACATAACTATCTAAAAAAACTGACACAGTAACTCAAAAATAATAACAACATTTCTTTATATACTTACTTCATTATTTCAAGGTAAGTAAGTAAATATTTTTTAAAACTAATTTCTTAAAGAAAATGTCTCTATGTTGCAAATCACTATTTAGCATTATGTATTTATTATTTCCATAAGCAGGTCATTATTAAAGAAAATCTTTCATTATTTGTATATTTTTTGATATTCTAACTAATTATTTCCGTCATTCTTCATTATTTTTGAAATACTGTCTTTTTTTGGCAACTAACTGATTTTTTTTTTTAAAAGTTTCTCATTATAATAACTTACACAATCTTTACATTTTACTGGATTTATTTTGTATTTCTTTGTATTTAACAACAATGATGTGCTCCATCACCTGGTCACTCCACCATGTGACGGCGACATGCAGCGAGTAGTCGCAGCAGACTTTGGGGTCAGCAGTCTGCCTCCAGCAATCGTACGCCTCCAGGAGAGACTTTCCCCTTTGGGGGATCACAAAGTCCATGATCATGGTGGTCCCTCCTGCCAGAGCGGCCTGGGGAAACACACATTACCACAGAGGTGAGCTAAACATTAACATATAGCCCTGAGACACACACACTGTCTATGTGCAGGGTGATCTGGCAGTGCACTGATACATTTCAAGTCTGGCCTTGCTAGTCTGGCTAGTGTATAAGGCTCACTTGTATGGCAGCATGTTAATGACAACATAATATACACATTCATTATGCAACATTTAGATTATATAGCGCTTTTTCCAGGTTAAAGCAATATGTTTGTTTCTTTGTTCAAAATATACAATAGATTTCCAAACCTTTCAGATTATATTACTTTCAGCCTGTTATTCTTTTAAATGTGAGATAAATCAGACAAGTTTAAAATACAATTCTGGTAGCAACCTTCAAAATAAAACACCAGACTGCACATCAAATGCTAACAATTTAATAAAGATACCAATACTGCAAATGAAGTCTAAGAGAGCAATGGTAAAAGTTGTGTGTGTTTACTACCATTGATAGCAAATTGTTACAATGCTAATTCTAAGATATCCAAGTTCATTGTACAATTATTTTTAAAACGATATTGAAAGTCTGATATTGAAGCATGCTATGGTGGAAAGTACTTATGCACATTAAAGGTGGGGTATGTAATTTTGAGAAACCAGCTCTAGTGCGCTAGAATTTGAAAATACACAGCCGGAAGAAATCTGCCACTTCCTTACAGAGCCCCTCCCCCAACACACACGAACGCGCACATGACCAATGAGGGCACGAGATAAGTGTGTGCACAGATGGAAGGCTGACAGGCAGGTAGGCCATCCAGTTACTTTAGCCGGGCCGGCTCAGATGATTGGTGGTGCTTTTTACAGCACTACGGCTTCCACAGATGACTTTTTTTATGTATTTATTGTCAAAGCATTTAATATATTCATTGCTATCGGGATGTTAAGAGCATTCCATGGAATATAACAAAAAGTGTTTCTGAAATAAATTACATAGCCACCTTTAATTAAGAGTTACTTTATAGTTCAATTATTCAATTCAATAAGATTACCAGGGTTACACATTGGAATTATTATTATACTATTATTAAGTATGTGAACATAAAAAAGTATTGAAAGAGCGGATTCCCTCAACAAATTGTAATATATATTATAAACAAATACGGCGTAAATGTGTAAAATGCACATTGGTAGTGGTATTGCACAACCGTTTTTATAACTATTTGAAAACTTTATTAGATTATGTAATTTTCAGATTCAGATTAATAATACAAATATTCATAACAAATACAATATCATGTAACATTACACTTTATTAATCCCTGGGGATACAAAGGCAACCTCAGTGTTTCAATTTTATCGAGCTGGATACTTCAACTTTATTTCGATAGTCATAGTTGTACTTTTTACACCACTGCATTTAATAACAAACTATAATCAATACTTCAATTATGGTGTACTGTATGCTATTATTACAAATTAAACTACCCAATAGCATATAAAGTAATACAATTGGCTATATCTTGTCAAATGCAACATTAAAGTGATGTTATATTTTATACATCTTTATACAGTCATTTTGTGACCGTGCGCATATTTTGATGTGTACTATCTACCAGAGGTGGGAGAAGTACTCAGATCGTATATTTGAGTAAAAGTAGAAGTACCAGAGTGTACGAATACTCTGTAACAAAAAAAAGTCCTGCATTCAAAATGTTACTCAAGTCAAAGTACATTAGTATTGGCATCTAAATATACTTAAAGTAGCAACAGTAAAAGTAGTCATTGTGCAGATTGGTCCCTTTCAGAATAATATATATGATATGTTTTATAATGAGTGATCATGAAAGTGTTCTCAAAGCTGGTGAAGGTGCAGCTAGTGTGAATGACTTTGTATACTGCAGGGTAGCTGGTGGATTTACTCCAGGTGGAACTAAAGTCTGATTTAGCACTTGATTAGATTTCACATCATTCATCCACATCTGTGAAGTAACTAAAGGGATTAAATACATATAGTGGAGTAAAGGTACATGATTTAACTCTGAACTGTGGTGGAGTAGAAGTACAAAGTAGCAAACATTTGAAATACTCAAAGTACATGTAACTCAAAATGTTACTTAAGTACAGTACTTGAGTAAATGTAATTGCATAAATATCTGAGCAGCCTTCTTCTACCTCTGCTGGTAGTTTGAACTGATATGCATGGATACATTACTATGAAAGAATACAAAAAATCCAAGTATTGTCTACAGCAGGGGTTTCAAACTCAAGGCCCGAGGGCCAAATCCGGCCCGTGACTTCATTTGTTGTGGCCCCACAAGAGCTTGCAAAGAATATCATATGTTTATTATACGGTTACATGATGATTTAATGAAGCACGTTGTCCATAAACTACATGTACACATCTCAAATTAAACTTTTTTCTCAGAATTTAACTCTTTTTTTAAATGTCACTTCCTTTTTTTAAATGTCACTTCCTTTTTTTAAATGTCACTTCCTTTTTTTTTAAATGTCACTTCTGTTTTTTGATTTTGACTTTTTTTCCAACTTTTCTTTTGAAATAATCTTGTGACATTCTCACTGAAGAGACTTGCAATTATTTGCCCCAGACTTCTGCTTTCAGACGTAGTTAATTATGAAGTTATTACTATCTGATAATAATCCAATGCAGAGGCAATAATGTAATGTAATACATTATTTTATATATATATATTTATATATAAGTTACAGCCGGCCCTTTGAGTGCAGCCATAATGCTGATGGGGCCCGCGATTAAACTGAGTTTGACACCCCTGGTCTACAGTGTCTTAATGTGAAGGCTAGTCTAACTTCCGTTATCATTCTGTGTCTCTTGGTCTAACTTGACGCCTCTGAACCTCCTCTCCTTCTCCGCCTGACGCATTGTGAACCCTCTCACCTTGGTTCCGATGTAGAAGTCGTCCACAGCCTTGGTGCCCATGAACTCCAGCTCCATGTGGGTGTGGGTGTCGATGCCGCCCGGGATCACCAGCTTCCCGGTGGCATCGATGACTCTCACCCCCTCGGGGATCTGGAGGTTCAGCCCAACTTCCACTATTTTCCCATTCTCTATGTAGACGTCGCTGATCACGGAGCAGTCTTCGTTCACGACTTTCCCCCCTTTGATCAGGATCCCGCTGGGCTCTGCCATCCCTTTACAACCGAGACACTTTTTAGATTAAAAAGTGTGTGCAAACTGAACAGAAGTGCAGCTCTGCCGTGTGTGCAGTGAGTGTTCAGACACTCCAAAGTTCATGTGAGACAGGGATGTCCACAGATCTCCATTCGCGATTACTGGACTCTTGCCAGGTAAACACCATCGTCTGCCAAAGCACCGCCCTGTTCCATGGGAGTGGGATTGTTTTGAATCCGCCCTCTTGTTAATATTTCACAGACCCTAGTCTGAATCCAGTGATCATTGATGGAGAAAACAAACCTGTTCTGACGTTAAGTAATTCACCATCCTACATGTGATAAATAAGGCCAGATGGAGCAGTTGTCCTGCACTGACCTCGTGTGAAATCCACAAGGAAAGTGCAGATATATTCACTTCAAGCAAGTTATACCATATTGAGTGCTGGTGAATTAGTTAAAAGGCCTACATTAAAGGCCTAAAGACTATTACACACCTGAGCTGATATTCCATTTACGTGTTTATAGACTCTTCTTGCACTATTTCTATTTTTAATTGTATTTACTTGCACATCTTACAACATTCTCTCGCACTATTTTATTTCTATTCTGTTATTTTTTTGCACTTTTTTCTTTTTTTCAATAATTGAATTGCCACGATACAATTGAAACCGATGCGTTTTCACTTTGCATGCGGTAGATATGCAGAGTTGCTGCTGTCCTGATGACAATGGAGAGCTCATTGGACCATTTAGGAGCCAGGATAGCAAACAGGTGTGTTTTTGAGGGGTGCCTGGGTCCCACTCGCAGTGAGGGAGTAGCAAGCCGATTGGCTGACGCCGAGCGAAGAGCACATGCTGGACTGTATGGTTTAACCAAGGCCTGGATGTAGGAAAGGGCTGAGCTCTCTAGGATGGTACCAGTGTCTTGAAGCGGATTCTGCCAGCCACTGGCAATCAAATCCAATCGCATTTTATTTACTTAGCCCGATAGCAAACACTTGTCTCAGGGGCCTTTAGTGTGTGTACAGCACAACTCCTCCTGTCCTAGATCCCCACAGCGTACAAAGAATCCCCACAATGAATGGAGGAGACATGTTAGAAACGGATCCCTTCTCCCAGGACAGAGAGGCGGGTGTCTTGTGCAGTGCTTGGATCTCTTTCTGACGTTGGGAATTGATTAATGCCATTCTTTTCACATCAGGAGGCTCCCCAAGGTTGGCCTTCAACAGTGCTTCTTCTGGTTCTGGTGAGGACAGTGGTCCACTCTTCACTGTGTCTGTGAGAGAGGTGCCGACAGAAGAGGTACTTACTGACCCCACGTAACATCACTACATGAGCAGATACTGTACTGTACTGTGGGGAGGAAGCAGCAACATCATTTATTGAATCATTGTGTGAGATTTCAATGTAACCAACATATTGAGCCATTGCATGGTTAGCAATTGAGATGAATTCACTTTAGCCATACTTTATGGGTCCATACTTTTATTCATAGTCTCTTGAATTGTCCTCCAGTGGATCACTTAACGTTATGTCATGCCATGCCCAGAGATACCTGAACCTTGAAAAAGACCCCAACCCCCCCCTACAGACTGTTTGGGCTTATTTGTCTCCAGCTATCGTCATAGTTAAGCAAACATGGAAAGAATGGAAATCAAGGATGTCACCTCAGTTAAATAAACCTTCTATCACTCCTAAGTCCTTTTACAGCTGACATTCTTGCATTAAAACATGACATTATGCTGTTCTATATTTGTACTTATTCTATGGTCTTCTGCTTGGGGAGAATCTTGGTCATCATTCAGAAACCTGTGACCGGTTCAATGCCACAATCTAAACACTGCAGAGGCATGGAAGCTGACTGGTCAAAAAAGTAATTGTATATTTGTGAACTGTTTATATTCACTATTCAAAAAAAAAAAATCCCCAGATTCAGCAGGCTTCTGATAACGCTGTGATATCCCCGGAGCATGCCACTGCCTCTCTTTCATGAAGAGTTGTTAGCCACTGGGAGAGATTAACATTTCCCTGCAGTGGATTGGTTGTCGGCAGCGCATCAGTCGAGAGAACTTTTCTCATCCATTAGTGTATTACGAAAACTAGACACATCGGAGAGACAAAGATGCGTGCGCTGCCGAGATAAGCACACGCACAAGGCTTAGGAACACCTAACCTTCACAGTTGCAATAAACAATAACATGTGACTTAAGAGGATTTACATAAGATGAGAGGAGTAATCAGAGCGAGTGGAAAAGCAATGAGGCAGCAATGGCATCTCCTCAAAAGTCTCTGTGCTGCTGAATGAGGAAAGTTGCCATTCCGCTGGATTTAGAGCAAGGCTGTTATCTGTGTACTTCCTCTACCGGCACTACAAACCGACACAGATGTCAGTTTCTTTCCCGACTGCATTCAAATTCAGTGAGCGCAGCTCCGAGTGTTGACAAGGTACAACTCTGGCATTAGAAGGGCAAAGCATGCACACACAGTGACATAAGATAATGCTCAGGCAGATTATCAGCGCGCCGTGCTCAGGCAGACAGAGGCT
Source organism: Pseudochaenichthys georgianus (assembly GCF_902827115.2). Classification (NCBI taxonomy): domain Eukaryota; kingdom Metazoa; phylum Chordata; class Actinopteri; order Perciformes; family Channichthyidae; genus Pseudochaenichthys; species Pseudochaenichthys georgianus. The sequence goes on from NC_047518.2 coordinate 17,023,663, forward strand.
TGTTAACGGCGTGTGTGCTAAACTTCACGCATCACACTGCAGCTACAGTAAGTGTGTGTTACAGATACAGCACATCTCAAAAGGAGGAACGATTAGAAATCCCTAGTTTTGTCATTTCTATTGCTGTTTTAATCGTTTGCTTTCGGTAAACCAGAGGAGGGCTTTCTAGGAGATGAAATAATGCTTTGTTTCTCTTTTTTCACCTCTTATCTAATTAGCCTCTTATCACCTCTTATCTAATTAGCCTCTTATCACCTCTTATCTAATTAGATGTAATACTAGTTGAGCATTACATTTTTATATTTGTATGTTTTTTATTTATTTATTTTTTATATGTTTCTAGTTATTGTGCTTTTTATTATGTTTTTAATTATTGTTTTTATTATCGTACTCCCATTGGGTTATTCACTATTGTAGTTACTGCCTGCCCTGTACAGCACTTTGGTCAGCCGAAGGTTGTTTTAAATGTGCTATATAAATAAATAAAGATTGAGATTGAGATTTTCTTTCAATCTAATTCAGTCAGACGACTCACGTGTTTCTCAATATGTTTATTAGAAGCAGCATATAGTTTGAGTTTGGCGTCTAGGCTCGGGCCTCATCACTCCACAGATTCACAAAGAACATTGAGTGATGATGAGATAACTACCCCCCGAGCCTACAGGTGGAGCTGGGGTGAAAACATGAAACACAGCAGCAGGAACATGAACGCAGCAGTAGCACGTGAACACAGCAGCGGCAGCTAGCGAGGAGGCAGAGGCAGGAAGACCTGGCAGCTTCATTAGAGCGGCATGTTTAGGAGAATGTGTTTGGTTGGTTGTAAGAGGGACGAGGTGCGTCACGTGTTCGTGTATCATTGGTGCTCGAGTTGACTGCCTGAACCAGCTCGCAGGCTTCGCCCCATTCTCGGCAGATTTGCTTGTCTCTTATTTTCTTACTTTTCCTTTTAGTCAAACTGCATTAAATTGAACATATACATAATATGTGTCTATAATAATCAGGCAAGGGACACTCTGTCGTTAAGGAAATGGTGGTGTCGGGTGGATCCATTATGAAAACCATGTGAACTCATAGATTTGACAAGGATAACTGCTTTGCTTAGCTTTTATATGCGCACACTCTACCTGCTGCGTTGTACTGTATGTGGTGGTGCTAAGTACCTTTACCCGAGTACTCTAAGAACACATTTCAGGTAGCTGTTATGTACTTGTTCCATCTGCAACTTCATACTTCTACTCCACTAACATATCAGAGGTAAATATTGTTCATTTAACTCCAAAACATGTTTGCCTTCTTTAGTGACTTTACAAATGACATATTACTGTACATGTCTCCATATAAGGGGATTTTATGTGAATACTTCTCATGAATGGAGTGTTTTTATGTTCAGTATTAGTTCAAATGAGCCTGACCTTAAACATCCACAGCAGTGACATGCAACATGCAGATCAATGTGGCCCCCACACCCCCTCCAACACCCCCACCTTAAACTGTAGTCCAGCATCCACACCTGCTTTCTGGGGGGTTCACCATCCCACCAGCCCACTGGGCGAAACATGTGAATATGATACGGCGGTTTCTGAACAATTAGCAGTAGTTCATGTTTGCATATACAGTACAGTATATTTACGTATGTCATGTTGTTGTATTAGTCACAATGCATCAATTGACATACTTTATATAGACAGGGACTATTTTATCCTTTTTAATTATTTAAAAATTGAGGATAAACACTCTCTTGTCTCAGCGCTCTCATTGATTGATCAAATCAATGGGGTTCAACAACTAAATATAGGGCAGCTAAAATCAATTTTATTTGCATTGAAAATGTTTTGAGATGTTTCAAGAGAATCATATTTGTTGAACCTTACATTTTGTTGGCTCCATCCTTTTTTTCAACATCTTCACTTTGACTTTGAAGTGATCCAAAAGTGTTCACATTAGATTACTATATGTTTGGAATCCAATGGATTGTGTTATTTAAAAAATGGCCATTTCGTTTTCATTAAGTTACTGATATCAAAATAATCTGACCCATCCTACATAGACAGTGTGTTTCTGTGTGCATTGGATACAACCACCTCCATTTGCTTTGCTGCATCACTTTGAATGCATGCAGTCTTTCTCCAGTGGTATGTATTACTCGCTGCACTCACACTAACTGCTTACAGCGACCAATTAGACTTGCCAGTGACCTGCCCGTGCAGTCATGTAATTATATCTCTATTTTAATGTATTGTGTTCCCTTTTTCATATCTGTCTATTCATTTACCATTTAAGAAACATGCTGCTGTATCTTTTAGTAAAGCAGTACACCCTGTCTGAGCCACTGGTTCTGGTCCTGGTCCTGATTCTGATGATGAATATTCATGCACACAAACGAGTGGCTGGATTGCATTACCACTAATTGCAGCCCAGATGGCAGTGTTCTCCTCAGGTTGAAATGGAAATGTGACGTGCAGTTCTGACTGCTGAAGGATTGCATTGCTCAACACAATAACCGGTATGTCATATGTTGGTGCAGAAAAACAAAGCCCACAATGCGACATGTGTGCGCTCCTATAGGGTGATACACTACAAACAAATGTGGGCAAATTAAAATAACTTGTGAGGACATGTGTTTGTTTTATCTAAAGTTATCGTAAATGGTTTCAGAGAGAGAATAGATTATTGTTTTAAATGTTGAAATAGTAGATGCATGGAGTGTCAAGTATGGCATTGATTGAATGACACATTTAGTGGTAATTTACAGCCTTAAATTAGTCGAATAAATATCCATGTAATAAGGCTTCATGCGACACTAAGTGATGTAAGATTTCCTGACACTCTGCCTATACGAGGACACTGGGAAGTCTACTTCAAAACATTTGTCAGTCACATTGTTGCAGCTCAAGCATCACAAGGCAGCTGTTAAGCAGACTCTAAAAATGTTAAGCTTCCAACAATGGGAGGCAGAAAATGTGAAGGGAAACAATTAAATTACGCCTTGCATGAAGTTTGCTTTTCATTTTGTGAGGCACATTTAGTGCCATGGTTAATCATTATGCTGTTGAACACGATTTGCAAAAATATTCAAGAGCTTTATGTGCCTCAGTGCCCCTTCTGTATTGAAAAATAATGGGCCTCTATCCAATTAAAAACTGCATTAAATCTCTAAAGTATTACATGCACTTTACTGGTATCTCTCTGATTAGGCTTTTCTGCATGTGCAGATGCTGACAGCACACCGAGAAAAGGGAGCTCTGACTGACTGCTCCCGTTTAAATCTCGCACAGGAGTTCAGGATACAGAAGGTAAATGCTTGTATTTGAGCTTAATAATGAAATATGTTCTCATCACAATCTGAAATCTGGGAGAGATCTCAAATTGAGAGATGTCCTTTTGACCAAACACAAGACTTAAGAATCAGAGAAACTCCGAATTATAACATTTAGTTCAACTGTATTATTATGATTCCGTGTCAGGTACTCGTCGGTCTTTCCAAAAAGAATACAGTTGCTGATTGTGGTGACATATAATAAGAAGCTTTTTGTATTCATAGCAGCCCTTATGTTTTGATTGTAGCATTGATAGGCAGCGACGCATTGTTCTGCAACAGAGGCGCCAGTCCAACACGTGAATGGATGATTTATGTAACCATCTGTTTTGCTTTGATCATAATTTGATTACCTCCCGTTTGTGTGACGACTTTCCACCCATTTTGCTACACACACTGTACACGCGCACCCCCCCGCTCACATGTGCATGAACACACATGCGCAACACAACTTTGGAATAATTGAGCTCCCTCTCCATCACTGCCTCACACATTCACACCCCTCAATTCTTTTTTAAAAACTAACCAAATTATGATTACTAAGTAAGTGGCAGGATAGTTGCACGAGCGCCTCACTCTCCCCCCATTATCTATTTGTGTTAATTAAAAGATTTGCAACTACATGTGTCTGCAGATAATCAAAATGTCTTCGGCAGCAGCACTCCCAGATGCATCGGCACTCCAGAGCTCATTTGCTCGCCGCGATCTCATGTTTGTTTAGAATTAATCAATCTAACCACAATTGAGTTAATTAATTAGTGTTTTAATGCTACTCTTTATAATTGCAGTCAGATGAGTCTGCAGACAAAGCAATCACATGAATGCAAATACAACAGATAATTGTTATCCAAACTTCCTCAGCAGCAGCAGCAGGGGAGATCTCGTACTGTACCGAGGAGCGGCGGCGGCCACTAGATGGCACCATTGAGCAGAGTTCCTATTCGCTGTCCTCTTGTCACTTCCTGGATATTGTTCAATTAGCTGTCCTATACTGAACACATATGCATTGAGGGATATATGACACGAGGGTCCCTGTGATACCCACACTTGTAGTCGTTAAAGTGTTGCAGCGACGAAATGAAAGGTCGCTGCTTCCAAGTGCTACATGCTGTTCAAATGTGCATCAAGTGAAACGTTGATTTTAATTAAATGTATTATGTCAACAGATTTCACCTAACCGTACCAGGTTAGTTGAAAGCAATAATATTATTTAAATCAAAATGATTAGGTTCATCTTAATGTGATTGCTTTCAACTAACCTAACACAGTTATGTGAGATTTCTTGACATAAAAGACTTAATTAAAGTCAACCTTTTTCAGTGTAGTAAATCAAAGGGAACACTCCATGATTATTTTCCACAAGAGGTATCAACAGCATGACCTTAGAGGCTTCTTGTACTAAATGTCAGGGGCCATGTTCTGTTCAGGAACATTTTCCACAAAGGTCACACTGTGTTTCAAGAGTCCTTAAGCCGTTCTCATTGTGAAATAGTGACTCTGAACAGCTCACAGCTGCACATCAGGTCATCATGCATACTCTCAGTTTCCTGTTTGGGAATCTGCACAAAACAATTCCCTAAGAGAGCAAAAAGTGTGTTGCATTGTTACTCGTGGAAACTTTTCATCATTCAAATTGTATTCAGAGCATCTTCCTCATCATTATGATCCCCATCATCACCATCATTAACCGCAGCTCGTTTGGAATCGCGATGCTTTGTAGAGTAGATTTTTGTTTACCCAGTTCCTGGTGTTTTTCAGGAATATATGCGGGTATCATTTCGGCAGCCTCTCAGCAAGAGCCATTATTCCCTCATCTCTTTAGTTTATCTCCTCTGATGATCTGCTCAGATAGATATGACAGCTGAATAAATATGCAAACGGAGTGCGCAGCTCCACACTTCACCGCAGCATTTCTATTATGCTCGCACATTTAGAGAGGAAGAACAGTATATCGAGATAACAATGGAGGTCGTTGGGGGATTTGCATGGATTTTATCATCTTCTGATCAACCACGGAGATCGGCTGGAGAAGAAAATCAAGACGCTTCTGACTCATTCGCTAATTAAAAATCTCTTTTCACCATTCTGCTGTTGACAGAGATTTTGAATATCATAGAATGAGACGAGATTCATAAAATAACACTTTCATTCATGTCCTTTACTCTTTTGCAAGCTGTTTCCTGTCAGATATGTTTTATTTATTTAAAATAAAGATGTTTTCAGTGCTGTGACCTAATTACCTGCAAGGTTTTAGACAATAAAAAGGAATGACACACAATGATAAATATTATATTCAAAAGAAAAAAATCCAATTATTTTTAAATGTATTGCGACTGACCCTAATGTATCTTGTATTCAATATGGCTACATGTTGCCACAATTTAAAATATAAAAGAAATATGAATTTTCTGGGTATATTTTTGTCCTAATCCAAAGAAATACGACAAAATCAAAGAAAAAAAACCTGCAGAAAACAGAAAGCAATCTTCACATCACTACATGCACTGGTGTACCGCCGGACGAGTGGGCATATGTTTCCTTTTCATAGCATACTGGTGACTATCTCAGCTTTAATACTTTGGGCTTCCGCCTGGCCCCCAGCTCCCAGCATGCTTTGAAACATGTAAGTCTCTTTTCAATCAGTATTTTTTTTCTGAGCATGGCATCGATATTGGCTCCGTTCGTGGCAGAGGAGGCGCTTTGGCAGCTCTGTTTGAAAAGAATTGCCATGGGAGGGGTCGGCTTGACCCAGCTTTAATGCAAAACTGAAAAGGAGAGGAAACAAAACGCTACTATATTGAACCAAAAAACTGCAGCTTACTCAGAGGAACACACGATAATGATATCCTCTTAACACTCCTTGCTGCAGAATTACAGCCCCTCACGTCAGCGGGGGCCAAGATTGAAGAAAAGACGCGGTTATTACGGCACAATCATTTTGTTGTGACTGTGTTCCTGGCCCCGTTCACCTTACCCGGTCAAAAGAGCAACACGACGAAATGAGCAATTAGTGAAGTAATGCTATGTCTCTTTCCTCGGAAAAGCCCTCACATCCTCAATAAGCACTTGGAAATGTGATGTTTTGTTCTTGCTTGTTTTAAGGGATTTGTTTCTGCACCACAGTTATCTTAATGAACATCACGTGCACTAGTTTAACTCCATTTCTCTTAGTTTACTGGAGCGGCAGTAACAATGTTCCCTTAAGAGGAACTTTGGTTCAAACGGAGTGTCCGCACGCAGCCGCTCCTTCCTCGGAATAAACTCTAAAAATAGATACATCCTCCTCGACAGGTTTCTTGTTGTTTTTGCTCAATCTTAATTAGCGATTAGTTAGAATTATTCTTTTTTTTCCTTCTCCTCAGTGGAGCATAGTCTGTTATTTTAATTAAGCAGAGGTCAGAATTATTAACTCAGCAGGAGTGTGTTGAGTGAAGCTGTGGAAAATCAGCAACAACGCTACACATCGCAACACACCGATGCAGATTATCTCCCCCGTCCCTCCCCTCCTTTCTCAGCACACTGTGAAACAAGGGAGGAAAGAGGGAGGGGAAGGGTTTCTTTCTTTTCGCTTTTTGTTATATAGCTCACTGATTCCTTTTGATACTGTGCATCCTTTAGACCCCGACCCCCCCTCTTGCATGTCCCAATGTGTGGATGAAAATACAGCTCAAACCCCCTGATGAGAGCAGCCACTGGGTTTAGTGGGTGGGGCGTGGCAGGGAGAAAAGTTGAAGCAATGGGAGAAAAGGGAGGTTGAAAAAAGAAAGATATGACAGAGAGAGGGAGAGGACGGGATAATTAAAGGAGTATGAGTGAGAGTGTATCATGCGGCTCACGCAGAAGAGAGCTGATCAGACTATAAATCAAAAAAACGCCTCTGTTATATCTCGGTTCAGATCTTTTGACAGTATATTGCTTGTTTTCCTTTTGCAACATGGCAGCTGGCTCCACATCAAGCGGATAGATGTACAGAACAGATTCCATTTCCAATCCCCTGGATTCCATGTGATGGAATCTAAAAACACAAATGTTTGCCCATAAAAACTTTTAAAAGCTCTTTTTCTTCTCATTCTGGACTTTAAGACAAACTTAAAGGGGCCATATCATGGACATTTTCAGGTTCATATCAGTATGTAGTGTCTCTCCTGGGACATGTCTCCTGCTTTAATGTTCAAAAAGCTCTTTATTTTTCTCATACTGCCTGTACTGCAGCACCTCTTTTCACCCTCTGTCTGAAACCAGAGCCCAGTCTGCTCTGATTGGTTAGCTGGCTGGCTCTGTTGTGATTGGTCAAGCGCTAAGATATGCCCCGCCTCTTAGCCTATCATGTACAATGTGTTGGAGCACTTGCCAATAGATGTGCTAGTGTTATATAGTGATGTCACTTTGTTATGGAAGTAAACAAAGGAGTCCAATGGAAGCGTTTCAGGCAGGGGGGGGGGGGGGGGGGTTAGGGGGGAGTGTGAGAAATCCCTCTGGAGGGAACACAGGGATTTTAGACTTTGCAGATCATTTACACTCACGAAAAACCTATATAACGAACTACAGGAAAGGGAAAAACCCCCAAAAGCATAATAGTTCCGCTTTAAGAATATGATGCACGTAAGATTAGTTCAATTGTGATTTTGAAATCAGGGACTCAGTTAATATGTAAACGCAGAGACAGTACAGCAGCACAGAACGTGGTTCAGTCTCGGGTTTGATTTGTTAGAAATCTCTGCAGGGAAAGATTGAAAAGTGTTGTACATTCTGTCTGTGGCCAAAAGGCAATTACTGCCAGAAAGCTTTTGACTCCTCCTGATTATGTGATGCCTTTCAAAAAATTACACAGATTTCGCATCACATGCTGTGCATACCTCGGCTCCAGTTGGGATCCTCAGAAGAGAATCCTGACATTCATGCACACCACCCCCCATGCCCCGTATCTACTGTAGGCTTTATGTTGTCTGTGGGGACGATGAAAGACAAATAGAGGGGGGTGCTGCTCCCACTGGCTGGTCAGCACTGCAAGACATATCTGTGTTAACAAGGCATTTAGTGCGGTCTTTATTTCAAACCTCATTCTTAACCATATGAAATGACAGCTTCGGCAGGGAAAGTGGTATGTGCACAGTTTATGACATCTTCCCACTGTGTGTTCAGTTATTTACATGGCAATTATTTTTGACCGGTTCTAAACAATTTGAGTAGGATTGTATTACGTGTTCTGCATTAATAGCCCTGACTTTTGAAAAAAAGGAAAAGTAATCCCCTTAATCGTCTAACTTGTTTTTATAAGATTAGACGTGCAAAATACGAATCAGCACTTGGAGCACACACACGAGGACAAATAAGATGTCTTCTTCGACTGTTTCCCCTCACTGCTCTGAGATTCATTTAAAGGAGTTGATTAAGTGAAAATAAATATCCAGTTTATAAACCTTAAAATGATGATTGTGATGAATGTTTGTGTGTGTATTAATACATATTAGGACAAGCATCTCAATTTGTGATCTTATATGATTGGTCATACATGATTACCTAGGTAACTAGTACATGTACTACTTGATCCCTCTCAGAGAGGAATATAATACTTTTACTTTACTACTTTCATTTGATTTGAAGTTACCAGTTACTTTTTATATAAATAACATGATGTGTTTATATGATATATACACACAATACTCGGTAGTACACAAAGTATACACACTGTGCTTTACATTGACAACATAAAACATTTCAAAAACTATAATATCTAAATGTTTAATCAAACAGAACTATACTTTTGAAACTTAAGGTTATTTTTTGCTGATAGGCTTCTTTACTTTTACTTTAGTAACCTTTTGAACTCAGAACCTTTAATTGAGTTCAAATGGACCAATCCGTGGAGCTCCACACACACACACTCTCTCAGCATCTAAACTGTGACGCGCTGGGGGGGGTGCTAGTGGAGCCTTGCAGCGGCGAAACTGTGGCGCACTTACACTGTAGGTGCGCCGCCTTTTGGGGTGTGGGTGCTAGTGGAGCCTCGCAGATGGGGGTGCTGCAGCTCCCTCGGCACCCCCCCGCCCCCCTTCCCGCGCCCATTCGCGATGTCTTGCTGTCTCGCAGACCCCACGCAGCAAACAGGAAATGAACCCAGCTCAAACTGTCCGCTCCTCGCAGCAACGAGCCGCGCAACAGTCCCGCCAACACGCCACCCGGACCCCACACAGCTCCAACAAGCCGTGTCGGACAGAGAGTGAATACACACACGATACAGAGATGCTGTGAGAAACCAATGTGAGTTTGGAACATTGCACAATATAAATATATTCTAGTAGACCTCAACTATGGAATTATGATCAGTGGAAATGGCCATGACACGGGACCTTTAAGTAAAAGAATACTCTGTTCTCCACTGTTATTCCCTCAGAGGTGACAGCAACAGAGTAAGTTAACTTAGATACGTAACTTAAAATGAATCAATGCATTGACTTTTTATTTCACATGTGGTCCAATCAGCAGCCTCCAGGGTGAAAGTCTACTCACTGTGTCGCTCTTTTGTTACCTGACTTCCTCCTTTGCTCCCATCATTACGTCCTTACACGTTCCACCTCCCGGATCCAGTTTACCAATAAAAGAAAACGGCCTACTGAGTCAATAACTAGTGAGCGTAGGGGTAATGAATCTCATAGCAATTTAATCTGCTGATAACATCTAGAGCTGATTAGTAACTAGTGTATTTCTGCTGACATACTGTGAGGACATGATCTATTCAAACCTTTATTCAACCAGGTGGTCCCATTGAGATCATCGATCTCTTTTTCAAGGGAGACCTGCAGCAAGTAGGTTACAACATGAAACAGAAAACAATAAAGGACATTAAATATCATATTTACAGGGCTACATTTACATACCTATCGGCATTGACAAGTACCAACAGTATCAAAGAGCATTGCCCCTATCCGAGCTTTAAAAACAGGCAGTGCACTGTTCCAAGCAACATAAAAGTGTGTGTCAAACTTAGCACTCGGCACATCATGTGATCTTAGGCAATAGGTACCTGCAACTCTCTGTGATCAGAGAGCAGGTAAGATGTAGGGCTGAACGATTAATCGATTTTAAATCGAAATCGCGATTCGAGATGATGCGATTATCAAATCGCAAAGCCTGCGATTTTTTGTAACTTTTAAAAAAAAAAAAAAATTTCAGATTTTTTTTTTTTCTTCTTGTGTGTCAGTCATCCACACCAATCATAAGTGCTGTGCTCCACATGTACCAGCCATTGTTAATCAATCAGAAGTGGCCCATGATAGAAGGTGATAGACAGATTGATCCAATCACCTGCCAAGTGCTTTTGAAAGTGCCTGCCCTTTCCAAATGGCTTCCTAGATAGTTTGGTGAAACAAAGCATCTGAGTCAGGTTAGTGATGCTCCATCACGTGTTTCTATGACAGGGTGAATCTTAAACTGAAGCTTGACTTTAAAGCAACCCAACGGAAGTTTCATGTAAGTTTAGTTCTTTCACTCGTAGCTCGGGCTGCGGGGCGCTAGAGACAAGAATATGTGGATACGACCTTCCTAGACACAGTTATGGCCGCATTTTACAATAAACTTCTATTGGGTCGCTTAAAAATAAATATCGCAATTCGAATCGCAATCGCAATATTTGTCAGAAAAAAAATCGCAATTATTTTTTCCCAAAATCGTGCAGCCCTAGTAAGATGGGAGTCTACCCAACATGGCTTTATAAATGAGCGTGTCCCAATGACTGAGCCTCCGAACAGTTAGTGAAGGCAGACCTGCCCTGGCATACAGGGTACAGTGATGAGTAAGTGCTTTACAGTTAGTAACACATCTCAGTGCGCTGTGATAGGCGGCATCTAACTTGACCAGGTAACGAGCAGGTGCATTCATATAAAGCAGATCACCGTAGTCCAGCACAGTTAAGAAGGACACAGAGCCTTTTCCTGGCCTCAAGTGAGAAACAGGACTTGTTTCTGAAAAAGAAACCTAGCTTCAACCGATTGAATCTATAGTCATAGCGCAGACACTGACAGCAAAACCCCAGTCATTTCACAAACATTACGTGTAAATATGGGAGCAACAAAGAACAACAACCAACGGGGACAGTATACAGTAAACAATGATGTCTGAAAAAAGGGAGAATTATTTCACAGATAATTAAAACAAAGTGTGACATTATACTGTCCAATTCTTTCAGAAACCCACTGAGAAAACCTTTGTTAACATGATAGAAAAGTAAAAGTATATATTTAGAGTAAATTACAGATGCCTCTTATATTGATGAAATACAATTTATGATTTTGTACAGTATATGTTTGACTATCTAGGATATACACACTAAATATAATTCCACAGTCATATGTCAGTTTTCTACAACGTGACAATATTTCAAAATGACATTGTTAACAGTTAAATGATTGTATCCCAATGGGAGACTGTTATCAGCTATTTTACACCGCTCTGGATGAATTGGCTTCTTAAGCTGGATACTTTTTGCAGCGGGCCCTCAGCAGCGTTCAGGTTGCACGGCGTCAGTCAGGGGCCTCCGCACTGACTGACACTGTGTGAATGATAGTGAAATCTAGCAGGTGCATTTGGCTTGCATACCTCTGATCAGTACACCACTGTGCTTGTCTTCTTAGCTCGCTCTGTAATAAGCTCCTTCAAAGATCAGTATGTACACCCCCACCCCACCTCCCCCCTCCTGATAAGATCTGGAATATGTAGTTCTCTCCTTCCCTTTATTCCCAACTCTTTGCGTTTTCTTAAGAAAATGTCAGTTTAATCATATCTTAATGCTTTGATAATGGGGTTCTTTTACACGGGCGAAGAACAGTCACTTCAGTGTCTTAAAAGCCCAGGATGTGGAGAGAAGGAGAGAATGTCTCTAAATTAAATTTGCTCGGGCCCTGGATCAGCGCTGTGAGAGTGTGTGTGTGTGTGTGTGTGTGTGTGTGTGTGTGTGTGTGTGTGTGTGTGTGTGTGTGTGTGTGTGTGTGTGTGTGTGTGTGTGTGTGTGTGTGTGTGTGTCGGAAACAGAGGCTCTTTTTCACCCCTCTTGACAATCACACAAAACATGTAATTGTTTCATGTGCGCAAGTGGAGACTATTAATATTTAAATGTCAACTTGCTTGGTTTGAATAATTGTGAAAGTTGAAACTAAACAGGGATGTCAGTGCAGGCCAAAAAACCTCTTTAAATGTATGTAGTGCACTTTATCTCTGCTTTACTTTCACAAAATGAAGCACTCGTCACGAGACATTTTTTTCCCCAGTATATTTCTACCATTACTTTTTTTTGGATATCAATTATTCGGACGACAAATTGCCAGAAGGAAATGGCAAAACAAGAGTGAGCAAATAAATTATTTGTTAAGTGTCACTGCGAGCTAACAGAAAAGGAGACGGTCCCCAGTGGAAGTGCGTGTGCGACTGTGCAGGTGTGAAGCCAGCTGCTGGGCTCTTGAACGCCCCCCGCTTCCACTGTCACTCACAATGACAGGCAGGTGAGGCGGCAGGCGCACACACTCTCCCTCAAGTACAAGTGCACAACATTAAGGTGTGTGTTTCCCCGACGCTGTGAGGGAACTGTGCGCTGAACTTGTGCTACTCTGGGAAAAAAAGTTGTTCGGTAAAGGCGCTGCTGCTCAAGCAAACCCTGAAATTGGGTCGCATTGTGGAGGAGGAAGAAAACTTGGAGCAGCACCCACTTTCAGCCGCTTCGACAGTGTGAGAGGAAAAGACCAGAGGGCATATTTAAACACGCCTCTGGCTCCTCCATGTCGCTGTCAGTCCACTCTGAGAGGAGACACTGGCTGCAGCATTGTCCTGACCTACTTCTGACTCGTTATTGCGCTGAATTAGAGGGATGGCTGACAAAAACAGCTCAACAAAGAGAGGGGGGGGGGCAGCTTAAGAACAAATAGCCATTTCTGGTGGAGTTTGGAGTTCTAATCAGTGAAGCAGAAGCCAGTGTAGAGCAGGGGAGTCTGCGCGCAAAAAAAACCATTATCTGCGTCTCAAGATGGATCCTTGACTAATCCCGCTGTCTGAGCTCAACGCTCCCAAGATGCTCCGAGAGAAGGAATACTGGAAGAGAGGAGGTGGTGAGGGAAGAGAAAACAAACCAGTTTAGTCTTCCCACAGGCCAGTGTCGGTTCAGGGACAACATTTTGGCCCCTAATTGCGTTCCTTCCAGCACCAGCAGATTATCGGGCGCCCCCTTGTACGTCCAAATCGAGCCCTGTTAGCCACTCTAGATCCTTATTAGCGCCACGCTCATTTTGGCCAAGTGTTCGCGACTCCAGTGTTAGCATTCTACGAGAAAAAGCATCATCAAACTGCCGGGGACACGTCCCCCCTTTCATCTTTTTAATTAGTTAGTTTGCATTGGCGGGTACAGTAAGCGGCGGATTTGTTATTTATTTGCTGAAACACAGGCTGCCACGTTATGGTGTGGCTGCACACAGGCTGCTGTCCTCTTTGATGCAGGCTAATGGAGTCCCACCAAGCTACATCATATGTGCTGTGTGAAAAGCCTCTAATTCCAAATCATCTTAAAGGAGCCATGCGTTCAGCGAGAGAATATGTCCGCACAATGACACGAAACAAAAAAAGGGTGGAAATAAAAGAGAACACAAAAACATGTGATTTTGCTCGGACATGAAACCAATTTGTGTTCACAGAATCATTTTACTGCCATTCACAGTGAATGATTAAAGGGGAGCTACTTCACATTGATCTCCCGCACAAAGCTCAACAAGCAACTGTAGCTAAAGCAGGAAATGCTACGATTCTGCACTGCTGTGATTTTGTTGAAGTTATTGAGCTTACTGTTGCATAAAAGGCTTCTCAATATATTTAGTGCTGAAAATGCATGTTCAGCGCAACTTGTGACATTTAATTGTGCGCTAATTTCCCACAGAGGGAAGAGATTTCATGAGGAGTGAAAGGAGAGTCCAGTGATGCGGCGTATAAGCTGTTGCAGACGGCTGCTGCTTAACAGGACTCTGTCACTGGCACTCTGTAAAACTGTCAGGGTTACCATTGAGATGAATCTAAAACTGGCCACAGGGATATTTTTAGACTTGGCTGCAGGATAAAAAAGTTTCTGAGCCTTATAAGTAGGTCAGCTCAAGTGCTGTTCAGATTGCTGTTATGTACAATTACTGAAAAGTAGCATCTCAGGCCGAGAGTAACTTTTAATCCACGGTCATGAGCAAGTAAACTTCTGCCTCAACAATTTATTTCAAACATCCTCCCTAATCCGCAAACAGTTTGTTCTACAAGTTTGTTTTGTCGCTGTACCAGAGTGTCAAAAAACAGGGGCTGTGAGTGGAGCCTCGCAGTTTTTCAGGTTGATATGTGAAGCTCATTAGCTAGCCAACATGTATCTAGCAAATGATTAGCAAAATATTAGAAGTGAGGCTACTAGACTAACGTTAGGTGTACTGTAATAGCCTCACTTTTAATAGTTTGCAAAACATTAGCTAGCACTAGCATTTTGCAGTTGCTAGCAGCTTATTGGGACTTTATGATAGATAAGGCAAGGCAAGGCAAGTTTATTTATAGAGCACTTTTCAACGCAAGGCAATTCAAAGTGCTTTACAAAAAAAGAAAAAAAAAAAATGAAAGACATTAAGCAATAAAAAAAGAAAAGCTAATCAAATAAACATTAAGAAAAAGTACATGGATAAAAGTTACAGTGCAGTTTAAGATATGAATAGTTCAAATAAAAGCAGCGACAAAAAGAAAAGTCTTCAGATAGACAGATATAATAAATTAAGCATTATTGTTAGTTAAGCATGTCAGCCTGCAGCCCCACTTCTTGTCTCTCTCTCTAACTCATTGCAGATGACTGCACTAAAGAAAAGGGCACAGAGAGGAAACCAGTTGTAAGATGTTTAAAAGTTAATTAAACATAATATATGCTTAAATGCATTTCAAAGAAGTTGTGTTGGAGTTTGTGTTATTCTACATTTTGACACCAAGACTTTCTGATTTTACTGCAAATGTATATCGGTTCCAAATATCGGTTATCGGTCTCCTTGATTAATAATAATCGGTATCGGCCTTGAAAAAGCCATATCGGTCGATCCCTAGTATTTAGTGTCTCTACTGGGACATGTCTCCCTGCTCTAATGTTCAAAAAGCTCTTTATTTATCTCATTCTGCCTGTGCTGCAGCATCTCTTTTCACCCTCTGTCTGAAACCAGAGCCCAGTCTGCTCTGATTGGTTAGCTCTGTTGTGCTTGGTCAACCACTTAGAAATGTCCGGCCCACGTACAATCTGTTTGAGTGGTAGCCAATAAAGAGGCAAGTTTAACGTAGTGATGTCACTATGTTATGGAAGTAAACAAAGGAGCATAGTGGAGACGTCTAAGGCAGGGGGGGGTGTGTGGGAGAGAAACTCCCTCTGGAGGGGGCTTTGGGATGTTAGCCTTTGCAGATCCTTTACATGCACAGAAACTCAGAAACACACCACAGGAAAGGGTCAACCGCCAGAAGCATAATTGGGCCCCTTTAAAATGTATGTTTAACCTTTTGGCTTTTCTTTCCTAGATATGTTGCTAGGTTAATTTGAATTACAGGTGCTTATTCAAGTGAAAGCATGCAATGGTTGTACATATGTGTGTAGCTGCTGTTCCATGGTCAGATAGCAGAGAAATATCTCACAAGTGCTTTTATCTTCTAAATTCAAGCCTTTATTTATGAAGTTCAAGGGCAGGTTTCCATACAGTTACAGTATAAAATGAAAGCGAGCAGGGTCAAATAAAGCCCTGCTGTATAACAGAGCTGTATCACTACACTGTATTCACTTGCATTAATTGAATAGCAGGAGGGGGAGAGCAGGTGACAGTGGCGGAGTGAAAATGATGAGCGACCGTTACAGTGCCGCAGCCTCCATTCCAACTTTGACAGGTAAACAATCTAATTGATTTTGCACGCCGTCTTGCCGGACTGTTCAATGCCACATTTCCCGTTTAAACGCGCAGCATTCTCAGTGTTTGCAGAACAGACAAGCCCGTCATCTGTAGCACTGAAAACATGTCAAGTTAGAACGAGTAATTTGTGGTGATGAATGACAAGTGCAGGCTCCTGTTCAGTAGTCTGAGCGCTCATTAGAAAACACATTTTCAGATGTCACCAGGCTTCTGTGTTTTTCTACTTTTTGGGTGGAATAAACAAATATTGCTTGAATACTGCAATGTCACAGAAATGAGCAGAAGGAACTTAAACCTCAATTGACATGTCTCACGCAGCCGACTTTTTTGAACGTTGACAGCCATCTGTGTGGATTCCTTTCACTCTCCACTAATGAGCTGTGGGTTGAGGAGACCCAATCTACACAGACCTGTCCCTGGGGCCCTGTGCAGCTGCCGGGCACACACACACACACTCATGTGCATGCACGTACACACACACACAAACACAACCCCGCTCGCACACAAACACAGCCCGCAGCATCCCTCTATGTTTGAAAGCACACTTTGGCTAACTAAGATCTGAAGTCGCACAACTTCACATGGAGTATATGTTTTCTCGCACCACACACACTCCTCTGTGCCAACTAGGCAGCGTACAAGTGCCAACACTAGCGTAAAAGAGTAGGAAAAACAAAAATAAAACTGCGGAACATAATGCTTTGGTGGTGGCAGGGGCGTAATGCAACTGTTGAGTGTTTTTTGTGCAAAGATGTTCAATAAAATATTTAATTTATACCGTCTGTCTATGTGTTTCTTGTTCTATATTGTAGGCATGTGTTCTCATGCAGTAACAATGCAGTATCAATGTGGGAGTCAGTCGAAAAGACGTGTAGAAATGGGGACGGTGTAAGAAAATGCCATTAAGTCAAAGTTTGCACGCCTATTCACACGCAGCCTTCCTCACATTCCCGTACCTGCAAGTGTTGTGACAATGTGCGGAAATCTATTTGATCCCTATCACAACACAAAAGCAGATGAGCTGGAATGCCACTGATACAGCGTGTGAATAGGAAGTGACGGGAAAAGCCTAATCAATGTCCTCCAGGACTGGCAACCGCCTCGCCTTTGTTTCTTTCTGTAAATACAAGCCTCTTTAACATCACAATATAAGCCATTATCTCGCCTGGCAAGGTAAATTTGGGGGGGAAGCTGCACAAAAACATACATTTTCCCTCAGCTTGGAGCAGATCAGTCGGGCGAGATCTAAAGTCATGCAAATGTTACTGCAGGAAAATACTGGCAAAACTCATTCTAATTATTCCATATCAGCACATTTGCATGGAATGGATTTTCTTCTTTTTTTTAAGAAGGGAAGAGTTTATGATCAGTGGAGCTTGGGCACGGGGGCTGTTTAGGAATTCACAGCATTTTGATCTAATCGCAAAATCAAAATATTCATGAAACACAATGATATCTCCCTGAAGCAGGCGGCTAGCCATTAATTTTCAAATTCAGGTAATTTATTAACACTTATCAGAGGCTGAAAAAGCCTTGCTCTGTGTTTGTAAAGTGGCTGAGAGGGAGAGAGGAGTTCGAGAAAACTGATTCCAGATGATTTATAACGGTGTGCCGGGTGCATTCTCAACCAGGTATTCAATTAGAATGTATGTCCAATTTTCTATTCTAGATCTACAGTTAAAAACTCTATTAAAGCACCATTTTCCTTAGCATACATATCTATTATCAGCGTTCACGGGCACATTTGATAAGTCTGGCTCTGGCATTGTGCTCATTTTATGCTCATTGCCCTCGTTCTCTTATTAGCTGGAAGAGGTTTGACTAAAGTCTATATAAGATGCTGCTTGGCATATTTTTCTTGCTTGTGATAAGTTGCCTTTTGTATTTGTTTCTATGAATAAAGCCATCACTGAAGCCTCAAAATGCCAAATGCAACTACTTTAACAACTACGGTTAGCAACTATTCGCTAAACTCCGCCTCCCTTAGCCTGTGAG
Organism: Pseudochaenichthys georgianus; assembly: GCF_902827115.2. Lineage (NCBI taxonomy): Eukaryota > Metazoa > Chordata > Actinopteri > Perciformes > Channichthyidae > Pseudochaenichthys > Pseudochaenichthys georgianus. The sequence goes on from NC_047518.2 coordinate 17,041,906, forward strand.
GTTTTCTCTACCACTGGCACATAAGCAATTAACAATAATGGACGCATGATTTACAGTCCTAAATACTTATTAATTTCCAAAACAATGGGTGCTTCATTACAGATGAAGGCAGACAAGAATCCCCATTTTTGGGTGACCATCGAATTTGCTAGCTGAATATAACTGCCGCTGGCTAGCTCGCTAACGGTAGCTCCATGATTTGGTTGAAGTCTTATTATCTCCAACTAGCACGTTTTAAAATGAACATTTGAGAAAAGAAAATCAGTGCTTGAGCACAAATCATTTGGTTATCTGTAGTATCTGCCAACCCACAACGATATTAGACGAACCCATTACGTTTTCTTGTGGACTTACCAGGTCAGAAAACATGGGATTCAACAAGCCATTCACATTTGTCTTTCATTTATATTTCACATGCAGGCTCATTTTTCCGGAGGTGGGCTAAAAGAGACACGCTAATATGAAGCAATTCGGACAAAGGGTGATTACAGGTATATGTGCAGTATGAAAACAATAATGTGTTTTTTTAACATTTAAGCATGTAGACGTGTCATACAATCCCAAAATACAAGTACCACCTGAAAAATTGCATTATAGGCCCCCTTCAAATCTTTGAAAACAATTAGGTGTTAAGCTACTTAGACATACTACCAAGTATAGCTTACATTAGAGCAGACACACTTCTGTTTTTGTCTTTCAAAAGGCTATTCTAATAAATACTCCACCTCTTAACTCATGTCTCTCTTCCTGCAGCACTATGCCCACCTCTTTGGCATTTGAAGAAATGTAAAGGTTGCCAAGCTATTAAGGGACAATTACTGTTCGGTGGGAAAGGCCAACGAACACCCAATTGTAATAAGGCAACATCATTTTTGATAGTATCTACTTTCAGTATCAGTACAATGTAAGTCACTGTTGTTTAATGCTAATTATCTTTTTTCTTCTTTTTAAGAACACATCATGGATGTAAGATACCTAACATGAGCATCGACAAGGCATTCATTTATGTTGTGCAGACCTCAGATATTCTAGCCTACAAGTGAAATAAACTGTATATCCAATAAGGTGAAATGTTGAGCAACAGCTTTAGATAGAACAGACTGTCAACTCAGGCCATCTGGGTGTATGTGCATCCATCTGGGTGCAAGTCTCCTGAGGGAGGGAGTCAACTTCTCTCAACTGTAGCTCAGAACATGATGCTTCTCCAAACTATTCAACACTCTTACACTCTGCAGTGCATCTTCTTTTTCTAGAAGGGGAAAAGAGTGAATATCAATGGGCATGTTTATTAATATGCACATTGAAGCTGCATCTATTATGGGAATATCTTAATAAAGACACTTGATTACGTTATTCTGAATCCTATCTTCCCAGAGAGAAAAAAAAACATCTTTACATGTTCAGAATGAGTGTGGAGACTCTCATTGCATCATTGGAAAATCATCAAGGGGATTGTGTGGGCGTTTTTTCTTAATCATCCTACTCCACTGTGCCAAGATCATATCTCACACCACCCATTGTATATTTAGTGATCGCAAGGAAACAGCCAGTGACACATCTTCCCACTGTTCCTCAGACAAAGTGGTCCGGGGGAAAAGGATGATCCAAGGACAGGGTGAAAAAAAAAAACAGAAGGCCTGGATCTCTTTGTCTCCCGGTAATATTGCCGGGTGGATTCAAACAGCCCCTGAAGCTGAGCCGAGCCCTGAGCTGTGATCGCAGCGTGATAACAACCAGATGGATCAATACATGTGTTGTAAAGGTTAAATGATGTTATGTTGTTCCTTGTTATTGGACATGGCATGTCACACTACATGATACTGACACCTTTTTCTCTGCCCTTCCTCTCTCCATGCTCCAGGTTGGGTTGAGGTTGAGCCCCTGCAGTGATCCCAAGAAGAGGGTCAAGTGTTGAAGCCTTCGCCCACTCAGCCAGTGAACCGTCGCTCACCACAGCAATTTATTCTTTCTGAAGCTTAAAGATCCAATTTTTTTTTACTGCGCCTCAATTGAAATGAACGTTATGTGTTTTTGGTTTGTTGATCAATTTAAATGAATCTTCTTGTGTTTTTGAAAAACGCATATGCTCCACATTTACTGATGTTTGATTGAATTGGCTAGCTTATGTACATGTCTTTATATGTATAAGTTCATCCAAATATGAAATTATCATGAGACCTACAAAAGTTTACTTATATTTCTCTTTCAGATTCTGCACCACAAAACGACTATGCAAGATTATCATTCAACCAAACACAAAACAAATAGATGAATAAATAAACAAATAAATATCTTGTGCTGCCAGTTAACATTTTTAAACACCAAGATGCTAAACGTTTTTGCTTGAAACCATTATTACCAAAAAGTGCTCTCAAAACAGACACAGTGATACACCTTGAAACTACAACACTCTTAACAAATAAATAAAAAAAATATATATAAATGCAATTCTCTTGTGTTGCCACTTAACTCATTTAATTCATGACGGCAAACACTTTTGGTTAAAACCATTACATGCACCAAATTGTAGATATTTTCTACAAACACAAAAAATACTCGATTGTTGCAGAATATGTTACAGTCATATAAATGCTACACACAGTGCTGAGGTCTGGGTTAAGATTTGGTTAGAAGGGTTCCTCAGATCCCTCCTCCACCCAGCAGCTATAGCTAATTGCATTCCCCTGCTGCTCCATCTGCACACCACTCACCGATTAACCGTCCTGAAACACCAGCAGCTCTGAGGGCAGCCGACCAGGATCAAGTAGCACGGGGTGATTATTTATTTAAGGGCACTGCACGCACACTCGGGTGTTTTAAATTCAGACTGAGCTCAGCTAACTTGAATGAACTATAATTCGAGTTGATGAGATCACCAAAAATAAACACACCTTTACGGAGCGTCCACACTACAGCTTCAAAAAAAGCTTGGAGCTGGGCGTGTCTGGAGCTTGGGGATTTTATTCAAGCAACACGACCAACAACCAATCACATGAATCTCCCGCCCCCGACATACAAAGCAAAAAACCCCGGGGATTTTATCTGAGCAATATATATATAAACTCCCCAAACAGGCGAAAACCTACCAGTTTCACCCACTGTCTCTGCCACCTCCCTCCATGCCTGGTTCCTCCGGTTTGTATCCCGGTAGGTGAAGAGGGTCTGTTCATACAAAACCGGGTGATTTGCTACGGCGATAGTTAGTTTCTCCTCCAACTTTTTTTGAAATATGGAAATGAACGGCGGGATATCTCTCCCAGCTTAGACGCGGTTTGATTGGCTACGGCTTCAGCTGTCAGATTTTCAGAAACGGGATTTGATTGGCTGGCGCTGGCTACTCCGGCGTCAGAAGTTGAACATTGTTCAACTTCTGACGCCGGAGACGGCGGAGACGGACCGCTCTGCTACCCACAATTCAGTTCGGCGAAAAAGCGAGGCAACGTGACGTCACCCCATTGAAAGTGAATGGGCAGATTGGAGTTTTCGACGCTGTCGACGCTGTAGTGTGGACGGGCCGTAAAGGAGAGTAACGGCCCGTCCACACTACAGCGTCGACAGCGTCGAAAACTCCAATCTGCCCATTCACTTTCAATGGGGTGACGTCACGTCTCTGCTGAGGGGCAACAGAAGTAACAGGAGAATCGGGGAGATCAGGCTCAGAGTGTGCACATCCACACAGGCATGAGGGGAATACTAACCAGCTCAATATGTCTGGGTGGTAAAATGCGTATTGTTCTTCTTAACCAAAAGGTTACCTCTCCATCTTGAAAGTTGTGTTGTTTTTAGAGATATCTGCTATCATCCCAAAACAAAGAATTATTTACTTTGAATTTTGAGTGATTGTGTTCTGGTTTGACTATTTCTAGATGATAAACCTGAATTTGCACGATGATCTATCTTTACCCTAACTCTCTCAGGAGAGTTTTACAAATCAGAACACAACCCTTTAGTCCCCAGCAGCACCTGAAATAAAAAATATGATATTACTGGAACATATGCCTCCATGCTAGCTAGGTGTTTTTAGTTGTTGTTCTACAGTTTATAATTAGTTTGCAGCCTGATCTCCTAAAAATAAGGCACTACGTTTTTGGCACAAAACTGTATTGTCAGTTGGGTTTCGAGGGAATCATATTTTCTCCTGGATCCCATTTCTTTTTGACGTATTGTTACAAAAAGGTAGATGGAAAAAACTAGGGATTAAATAAACTGGCTACAAAAACAGTGAAAACCGGGATTCATCCGAGAAGAGAACACCTCTCCAACGTGCCAGGCGCCATCGAATGTGAGCATTTGCCAACTCAAGTCGGTTACGACGACGAACCGGAGTCAGGTCGAGACCCCGATGAGGACGACGAGCATGCAGATGAGCTTCCCTGAGACGGTTTCTGACAGTTTGTGCAGAAATTCTTTGGTCATGCAAACCGATTATTGCAGCAGCTGTCCGAGTGGCTGGTCTCAGACGATCTTGTAGGTGAACATGCTGGATGAGGAGGTCCTGGGCTGGTGTGGTTACACGTGGTCTGCGGTTGTGAGGCCGGTTGGATGTACTGCCAAATTCTCTGAAACGCCTTTGGAGACGGCTTATGGTAGAGAAATGAACATTCAATTCACGGGCAACAGCTCTGGTGGACATTCCTGCTGTCAGCATGCCAATTGCACGCTCCCTCAAAACTTGCCACATCTGTGGCATTGTGCTGTGTGATAAAACTGAACATTTTAGAGTGGCCTTTTATTGTGGCCAGCCTAAGGCACACCTGTGCAATAATCATGCTGTCTAATCAGCATCTTGATATGCCACACCTGTGAGGTGGGATGGATTATCTCGGCAAAGGAGAAGTGCTCACTATCACAGATTTTTTCAGATTTGTGAACAATATTTGAGAGAAATGGTTATTTTGTGTATATAGAAAATGTTTTAGATCTTTGAGTTCATCTCATGAAAAATGGGAGCAAAAACAAAAGTCATATACGTACGTATGTATGTATCAGGGTTTCCGTTAGCTGGTAATTACCGGTTTTTAGCTGGTAACATTTATAAAAAAACGGTAAATTCAAAACCTGACGGTCAAATTGTCTGGTAATAATTAGGGAGGCTCCGATCGATCGGCCGCCGGTCATTATCGGCCGCTATTCACTCTTAATAGTTTGATCGGTGCTCTCTATAAAGGCCGATCAGGAGAGCTGGATCTGATCGATATGGACATAAGCGCGAGTGAAGTATAACCGGACGCGAGAGAGAGATCAGATCGACTGCTGAGTCTGACCCACACGCAGCTCTGCATAATCACCTGAAGCCCCGCCCTCTGTTTAGCGAGCTGCAGGAGCTGCATGAGAAACTGACGTGCTGTCAGGAGAGAGAGAGGGGAAAAGAGAGGATCCGTTTCTCCCGTGTTATTATTCAAAGTTGATGTAAACTTCTGTACGTATAATGTACAGAAGTAATAATGTAATAATGTACGTTATCTACTACAAGTAGTTTGTTTGAATGTAATAATTATGTTGTTTGTGGAATCATTTATTGAAAAATGAATCTGAATTTTTCGATCTGCTCCGATTATAAACTGAAGCAATATAAAAATGAGCCCCGTGAACTGAGTTTTAAACTGAAGCATATCTCCTCATAGTCCGGTAATTACCTGCTAACGGAAACTCTGCTACACAATTATTATTATTATTATTGAAATATGACCGGTAAGTTTCAAATTAGTCCGGTAAAATAAATTCTGCCCGGACATTTGACCGGTGAGAAAAAATCCTAGCGGAAACCCTGGTATGTATGTATGTATGTATGTATGTATGTATGTATGTATGTATGTATGTATGTATGTATGTATGTCGTGGACATAGGACTGGTACCTCTCTGCTCTCCTGCCACAGTCAGACTCCCTCCCAAAACACTTGTGGCCAGGGGTTTATACATGTTAAGCTCCTCCCCATAGGACAATCCACTATTTATACCCCTAACCAATGTCATTCTTATCTACAAACACATTCACAATGCAAGGCAAATTACCCAAACACAACAGATCAAATAGGTCAACATATTCTATCTTTCTGACCACAGAAGCTTTAAACAATAACATTTTTATACTTGCAATACAATTGCCACCCGTGCCCAGCTAAGTTATTAATGTGTTTCCCACAGTGTGTCTTTTACCATGCCCCTATGCCAACTGTGATGAAGGCTTCTTCTTAACACGTATCTCAAATACATTTCTGATTGTAGGGGTTGGATGTGTGTGTGAAACAAAGTGTCAATCTCAATTAATTTTAATATGTGACAAATTATTGTGACAAAGAGACCTATTTTAATGTTTTTTTCTAAACCTAAGTATGTTGCATTTTTGGTTTTGTTACATTTCAAGGGTTAACAACGTGTTCAAAATGGTATTATCTCAGTGGTAGAGCTGGGGGCCAAAGTGTGGATGCTCAGGCGGTTGACCTGCAGAATGTTTTTAGGCATGTCATCCCCTTTACTTACCAATTCAAATGCTACAACTGGAATAAAGGGATTCTCGCTTGTAAAAATATCGTAATCCGGAAGAAGATATGTGCCGTTTGGTTGTATGGGTACCTAAATCTGTACAACACAGAGTTGAATATTGACCCTATAATTACAGATTTGCATGTATTTGCTTTTACTTTCAGAATTTACCTGGAACTTTATTTACCAAGTCTACCATATGTTTACCCTTAATACCATAGAGGACAATAGCCTACATTACCAGTCACATTAACACCCGGCAATTAGCAGCTTAGTCTTTACTTGCTGCGTGTTGACGACTCCGACTCTTGTTTCTGAGGTGCGCGATGTGGCAGTCCTGAAGGATTATCAGTGCTCCAAATTACATAACTGAACTAATGAGATACATACTCACACAGTTTCAACCCCTATTCCCACCGGGTGCCTCGGTGGCGGAGTGAAATATTCCTCAGCTCCCTGCGGACCCCCACACATCCCCGCCTATCTGGGGAGAGGAGAGCGAACACAGGGAGGAAATGTAGAGTGGAAATAAATGGAGATGTATCCTAACCAAAAGGTCTGACTGACAAGTAGCTAATATGCTGTAATTGTTTAGCGAGTGGATTGGAGCTCCTCTCTACAATGAACCAATGTGAAAATGACTCCTCAGGCTAAGTGTCTGTTACACCACGGGTGCTTTTCTGCTGCTGATGCCTCATTAAATAAAGGCTAACATGGTTGTGTGTATGTCAGGGATGTATATCAACAAACTATACTGCAGAGGGGAGTGTGGGTTGGTATAATAGTTGCCTGTGGACAGCAAGCCACAATATTATTTCTAACAATTCAATACTAAACAGCGTGATTGTTGACTCTGTGATAGGAGTGAAACTGAGACCAAACAAGCACTTGGAACCACACCTCCACTCTCTCACACAGTGCAGAGAATTGAGGTCACGCTGTCATTTGTATTCATGGTAATATTGCATTGCAAATAACAGTCGGGATTGTTTAAAGTTCCAGGTTCCGGATGCATGTTTATATGCATCTCAACCCAATTTATTTTGCATCATTGCTACTCTGCTTGTACATTTCAGCCAAAACCACAGCCTATTGATTTATAGCAGTTAAAACGGAAAGGCTAACATATTGTTTTGGTGCTAAAAATGCCTTGGGGGATGTTAGTTCAAACACAAACCCTTAGTCCTAACTTATTTGTTGTACACTTGAACATAAAAGGGTTTCTGAATACACAAATACAACACATCACTGCAACGTGGCTACATAGTTAGGTCTAATAAGTGATATCTCTGCATTAACATTTGTTCTAATTCTTAAACTTTCTTTAAACATAAAATATCAAAAAGCTGTGCAATTAACCCGCTAAACACATGAATTGAAACTCTTCAGCAGACACACCCTGACCCAACTCACTATAGTTACAGATAAACTACAGGCATTAGTTTATTGTCTAGCAAATTATGCACTGTTTGACACATTCAACATTTAACTGGTAAAACAACAATAACGTTTCATATAAATATATTATCTTCATTACTGTATACATCTGTGTAACTATTTATACATTGTTTCACTATATCTTAACTGACACAAACACAAGCCCACCGCTACAACGTGCCTGCATACTGACGGCTAGCTCTAGACCCCCCAAGCTACCATCTGTCCCTGGGCTTCACTCTTTGTAACCAACTTGACCTACTATTAAAGAGGACCTATCATGCAAAATGCACTTTTTGATGTCTTTTATACATAAATATGTGTCCCCGGCGGATCTGGGAACTCGCAAAGTGTCAGAAAATAAAACCCTCTCTCTTTCCTCCGTGCGCAAATCTCTGAAAACGGGGCTATAACGAGCTGATCCAGATTTGCCATCCGATATGACGTTATTTACTTCATATCGGATGGCACCCACGTGGTGGACCCACGGCCCTATCGGAAACTCGCTATCAGAATCAGTGCGCGACGTGTTTTGGACGTAATAGAGTGGCGAAGTCCCTCCCCTTCCAGGGGGAGCTCCATGGGACCTTATTTCGGGAAAATTATGTATTGAAGTCAATGGAGAGAGAAAGATTATCTTTCGATCCCGTTTGAATTGTGCCACGAATTACACATATGATGTTTGTCAATTTAAAAGATAATTTTGCAAGTCAAAAAAATTAAAATGTGTCGTAAAACTGTGAAGTAACACATTTTTTTTGGTGAAACGCTCAATTAACTACATCCCTGGTCTCGCAGACTCGCACAACAACACATGTCACCAAGATGGCCGTCACTACTGTCTTGTCAAAAAAGGGATTGGCTACCCTCACTAACAACACAATGAAACACGTCCAGAAGAATGTCATGCAAAGCTGCCTGCCTGCCTTCCTTTGATTCTCTCTGAACTGCATGATCTTTTTAATGTTTAATGTCAACCATTTGTGCAGATAGCATGAAGTAGAACAGATCGCCGGTGCTAATGTAGCGTTAGCATTTCTCCCCCGGGCTTAAATGGTGTATTATAGAATGAACACACAGGTGACAGTACTCTTCAAAAGGTTCACAAAATATGACTACTACTCTTACTGTTTAACATTTTGGGTTACTTGAAGTTACTTCATGTTAAGGCTAATAAAAATGACAAGGCTAAGACTGTAATGCTAACTAACGTGCTTGCTACTAGCTAGGTAGCTAACTTTATCCAGCCACTCCTGGTCCTTTCATCAGACGGGAAGCGAAAGAACGAGCAAGACCCATTGCTGGTATGATAACAACCTGGTACTAAGCACACAGGCATCTTATTAAAGTTATCTTATCTTAGCTATCTGTTATTTGGTGGAGGAAAACAATTGTGACATCAGTTATGATATCACTTACGCACCTCTGGGATTTGTAGTCTTTCTAGTTGCGTATTTTTCATTGTCTTATATTTCAACAGTTTTACGACAAACTGTGACTTTTTTGACATGGAAATTATTTTTTAAGATTGACAAACATATGTGCACAATTCAAACGGGATCAAAAGATAAGTTTTCTCTCTTCATTGACTTCAATACATAATATTTCCGAAATAAGGTCCATGGACCGGAAGTAGATGGGCGGGACTTTGTCACTCTATATGGTCTTTGTTTACATTAGCAAGCATCGCTAACACTCAGAGCTAACCAGTACTGGAGAGAGCACATGTGTAAAGAAGTAGGAAATAAAAAAAGGAACTTACCTAGTGGTAAACCAGCCAGAGAGAAAGCCTTTGAGCTCCATACTGTTTGTGGTATGTGGTTTTGGCCTTTCATCACCGCAGCATTTATTTTAGACAGTATCTGCCGGGTCCTGCATGAGCAGCAGGCATAAACTCTGCCCCCTCTTTCTTTTTTTTTAAAGCTTTATACCCCGAATTAGCACTTTAGTAACAGGAAGTGAAATAGAGGGATATGAGGCATGGCTAGAATGTGTGATCTATTTGGTATTTTGAGCAAAATACTTTATAGACATTTACATATCTGAGACCTATGCTATTGCCTACAAATTGCATGTTAGGTGACCTTTAAAGTTGGCGTTGCAGATTAATATCAAGGAAAAAGTGAGAGGTTAATTAAATACAACAACATATGTGCGTTTGCAATATTATACAGTCCTTTACCAGGCCCAATTTTACAATGAGTCCCACATTATAATCTAAGTTATTACTTCCATACTTAAGAAATGTGACAATTGAATAAAGGAAGACTCAAACAGAAGGCCTTTACACGACTGTCTTTGCCAAGAAAAATATTTAAAGGTGCCCTATTGTGTTTTTAGGAGTTTTCCCTGTATGTTATATAGGTTTTGGTGCATGTAAATGGTCTGAAAAGGCTAACATCCTGAAGTTCCCCTTAGATGGAGTTTCTCTCCCACACACTGCATGAAAAGCCTCCACTGGACTCCTTTGTTTACTTCCATAACATAATGACATCACTATGTTACACTTGCGCTTTTATTGGCTAGCGAACCAATCAGAGCAGACTGGGCTCTTTGAAAAATAAAGCAATTCAACACAGTAGAAGCAAAAAATACAAATATGACCCTGAAAATGAGCATAATAGATCCTCTTTAAAGAAGGCACATATCTTCCAATGCCCAAACCAAAGTCACAAAATACATATTTGCCCTAAAAAGCTTGTAGGCTCTTCTTAGTAAATGTGTTAAATCTTTACAACACTGATGAGAGGCTAAATGCAACTAAATTTGCTCTAATAAAACAAAACAAGTGGAATTAAAGTCCACCCTAATAAAAAGAGGAGACAACCTAACTGGAGGGGACAGATTCACTGCATTATTTATCATGTTACAATGAGCTTATCCCATAATTACTGCATGGTTATTCCCTCATGGATGTCAACTATGTTTTTCCCCCTCTCTCTTTCCCCATCCAAATTAAAATCTACACTGTCTTCTTTATCATTCTAACTACTGTATATTACCTCTAGTGCTAATAATGAGGCTTTTAAAAGACACTTACCTCAGAAAGCTAATTGTTTTTGTTTGATTTTGGTGACACTTTATCAAGACTGGCTGTTAATTAATAGCAATTATACATTAACTATTAAAGGAGGCATCTTATTAATTAATGGCCTCAGATGCAATTAAATTACAGATGCACACACCAATTTAGCAACCAACTTTCCTTAATCCTGCGTAATTTCAAAGGGATTTCAGCAAGGGGGAAGCAATTCTATTATTATGGCTGCAGTAGGTGTTAATTAAGAAGTAACTAGCGGGTGCATCTCATATGAATGCTGTGTGTTTGTGTGTGTGTGTGTGTGTGTGTGTGTGTGTGTGTGTGTGTGTGTGTGTGTGTGTGTGTGTGTGTGTGTGTGTGTGTGTGTGTGTGTGTGTGTGTGTGTGTGTGTGTGTGTGTGTGTGTGTGTGTGTGTGTGTGTGTGTGTGTGTGTGTGTGTGTGTGTGTGTGTGTGTCAGGGCAGGCATGGATTTAAGCGGGGTATTTGGGGTTCTGGCTGTTTGTTCAACAGAAACACATCATGGGAATTCACCCCAGAAACCAAGGCCACATTTCTCCTCCAATAGCAAGCCTTTTCATTTATAGAGCTGTGTTCACTTATGCTGCTGCTGCTGCTTCTTTCTGCACTCTCTTGCTTTATTATGTATGCTACTTCTAAATCTGTATGGTTGATGTAGAGTTTCTATTTGGTTCGGGCAATCAGAAACAGAGTCCTCATGCTCTTCTGAATCCCATTGTCCATGGTTGAATGCTTTTTTGTAGGTTAGGGTTAACTGTCAAGGCTACTATTCGTATACATACAGTATAAACATATACAAGGCAACCGTTTGTAGCATTATATTTGCCTCACCTCATCAGTGGCCCTGCAAAACTCCTTAAACTCCACAAGTATAAATAAATATAAATAAAAATGTTGCTTAAAAGAGCGACATTTTCGCTGCTTCAGTAAGGGTTACATGGGAGAAAACGAGAAGGAGAGGTACTAATTATTGCCCACTGTATGTTGTGAGGCACAACATACAAATATACAGTGTTTTCAATAATGCACCACCTTTGAAATATACCCTCATTAGCCCCTCAGTGCAAAACAGATATTCAATTATACAATCTCTAAATATTTGGGCAATAATTAGTCACGTGTTTACATGGTTTAATGTTCAAAAAGTGCTTTATTTTTTATTATGTATTATTATTATTATCTGTTTGTCACCCTCTGTCTGAAACCAGAGCACAGTCTGCTCTGATTGGTTAGCAGGCTGGCTCTTTTGTGATCAACCTCGTAGAGATGACCCCAGGGGCTGGTATCCCGATTGGTATCCCCCCCCCCCCCCCCCCGTTGACAATGTACTGGCGGTAATGACTTGCGGTACCGAGGTGGGCCGGTGGTACCGAAGTGGGCAGGTCAAGAGTCCCAGGCTGATTTGTAGTCCCAGCCCGCCCCTGGATGTCACTCTTAAAATATCACATGCAATGTGTTGGACTGCTAGCTAATAGAAGGGCGAGTGTTACATAGTGATGTCACTATGTTCCTGTAAACAAAGGACTCCAATGGACGTTTTTTTTAAACCGCAAAAAAAGCACCTCTTTAATTTAGTTCACTATCCATTTTAATAAGTTACAGTGAAAGGCTTTCTGTATTTGGCTGTCTTTACTAGAGGTGATCATTATCAAATCCATGTCTATGACCCTGTCACCCTACTGTGGAAAAGTCTCTCTGATTACAAAATGTCTTCATCTTTTTTTTTAAGCCCACAAGTATACAATCTCCTCCAATAGTCTGAGTTAGAGAGACAAAAAGACGCTCCTGGGACCTGGATGTATGTACGTCCTCCATCTCTCTCTACAATGTTCAGAAGGACTGCAGCTCATGGGGGAATATCCAAGTCAACATGCACGCTGTCCGATTATGTTAATAGTAAATCCAATTATGCACTTATGGCATAATGCTTGAGAAGGAAACTAGGCTTGTTGCCCATTGGGGTCCTCAAGATGTGGGACCGGTGTACGTTTCATTTGCAAAATGGTGGAATCAATAGTTTTTCATGCTCAGGAGACGCCCAGTAATTACTTCAATGTCTGCGTTTGTTGCATCAATGTCAATTAAAATGTTAGGAATGGTCAGAAAAGTTGTGGAATCCTCATTCATTCCACAACATCTGCATTACTATAATAGAGAGCGGCTCTATTATAGTAGTACGTAATAGTTCAATAATCAATTAGACAATCAACAGAAAATGAATCCTTATTAATTAGTATTAAAAAAAGAAAAAAATACCCTGGTTTTATTTTCATTTGCAACTGTTTTATTGTGCGACTACAAATATCATATAGCACATTGTGTCATAATTTATTTAGCCTCTGATTCAACTATCCTATAATTTATCATCATGGTTTAGAGTATGTCCTGATTTGCCTTGTTTTTGTTATTCAGAATTAGAAATATGCAGACGCAGCTCCAGCAGTCCTGATCCATGTGATTCAGACATTTTCCGTTTATGCCGTACATGAAACGCCCTTTAAACACCCAACTGTCTGTGTCCACGCTAATTAATGTTTACCAAACTTGAAAGTGTTTACGGGCTACACTGGGAACCACAATTACAAATGTGCCTTCAACAACAATTTGCTTCTTGGGTGACAGAGAACATTAAAAGTGTGACTTAAATAAGCGCACAAAGCTAACAAACACATGTAATAAAACTATTTCAAGCCCATTTCTGATCCCCCAAGACATCCTATCAGTGACAAGTCCCTGATCGAAGAAGAAACTGCAGTCAAACCAGCAATTAGTGCAAATTAACAGACATTTTCAAAAAATGTCTTTGCTTAGAAAATGGCTGCTTTGTAGTTAAAAAAAAAAATCCCACTTTGGCCTTAGAGTTGGAGTGTTTCCAGCAAATGCTTAAATCCTAAAATAAGTAGTGCAATCTTCTGGCACAGACACACTGTAATGCTTTAAAAACAATTTAGCAACTGTCATCGCTGTAATTACAGTAACTAATTACCATCCTCAGCAAACAAATAGCTTAACATAATACGCAGGCCCAATCAATTTTGAAGAAATGCAAATTCTGAAGAAAAAACAGGGGGACATTTTGGCAAACCTGAAAGAATTACAGGGAAATAACACTTTGTTTTATCCCCACATAATTCCCAGGGAATATCATATCATAAATATTTGCATTCAGTTCTTATCAGGACATTTGCATTTGCTTCTTATCAGCCGCCAAGCCAGGCACTGGCAGATAGGGAGAGCTGCCTCCACGCCATACACACATTTTTCTAATGAGTCACGTCGCAGGCTGATATCATATTTTGGCTAGAACTTTATCACCAAAACGAGGAGGTCATTTTCTCCTGGAGTTGGCTCATCTTAGAACTGTCTTTGAGTTTTTTTTCCTCTGATGTGATTCGACTGAGATTCATTTTTTAAAGCCCACAAAAAGGATTATTTCCTCTCCTCCCCCCAACTCGTAACAGCCCCATATCAGTGGCACGTATGCTTGCAATGATTATCATTCTGTCATAAAATATTTCAGTTTTATCAGAGTATTATTTTATTTGCCACAGCATCCCTCGGAACAGAGACTCTGGGGAAGCAGGCAGCTCATCTGCATGAACAGCAGTGGATGACAGGAGACTCTGCACCATCTCATTTTGGTACATGTGTATGTGCAACAGTTTCCAGGGGGGAAAAATTAAAGTAATTGTTTGATAACATTTTCAAAAAGGTATTCCACAATAACAATTTCATGGTGCATTGCAGAGTATAATTATAAATCAGCCTTTTTTTCCGTGGACAGCCAAGGAACACTGGGGGTCAAGTAAAGTATCGTCGTCAAATTCTCCTCTCATTAGTGCAATCGCTTCTCTCTGCTAATTATTTCCTCCCTTCCCCGCCCCCTTCACTTTCCCTCTCTCTGGATTATCCTGAGCAACATGCAGCATTAGACCCATTTCATACATTTTTTTATTGAAATGTGTTGTTCTTGCGAATACATTCATTACAGCTCGATGTGACAAAATGTTAAACATTCTTTTGATGTAATGTAATCGCGCACATGTCAAAATGCATTTATATGCATGCTCTGCATTTTTTTATTCAATCGGGCAGTTGACATATTTTTTTTCTTGTATATGCAATTAAAAGGCAGAATGCATTTTCGTGCCCACAGTGAGGGGGAAGAGAAGGAGGGATAATTGAGAAAATTCAAACACAGAGTAATCATTAAAAATATGCTGTAAGGAATGGATGTGACACATAAAATGATTTGCTCTCCAAGTAATTCACATGTAAATCCAAAACAGAAAAATGTTGGTGGAATGACAGGGACTTGTGATAAACGGCGGACAACAGCAGCGGCTACTCTGGAACAAACCGGCGAAACGATAGTAAGGAGTGTGACACAACTAAAACAGAGTCATCCTTCTTACTCTCATCTCTCTTTGACTATCTCCTTTTTTTCCTGGAGAGGATAAGCTGTAAGGAAATGCGAGAGGAGAATGTATTCATGTGCAGCCCCTGCCTTCTGGAGGTGGGTCTCTGAGCCTTTTCCCTCAGTCTTCATTATGGCTCTGTGCCGGCTGCAGCTTGGAGGAGGGCAGCTGGATCACCTTAAGGATTCTTCTTAAATCTTATCTGAGGCTTTGTTTAAACAGAGGAGGGGAGACATTCCACTGGGCCCGGCTCTGAACATCTATCAGGCAGCATTCATATAATCAGCAGCCTTGTTTTTCCAAGTAGCAGAAAGAAATTTGGATAGAGAACATGTTGTATTCCTGTGAATTATAACTGAACTCAAACCAACACCAGTCCATTATTTCTAACACGTCTGTGACTGTTAATCTGGAAAGTAGTTTTTTCTCTCTTAACAACAGCACATGTTGTGGTCAACTGTAACACATTATTAACATATTTGATACAAAATGACACAATATGTGGTGTTAATAATCTAAACTTGCAGGTCTTGTGGCTAGCAGTGCAAAGTATGTGGACGTTGTGGCTTACAGTGTCTCTACTGGAGTGGACATCATTTTTTGGAGGACCAAGCAGCCTCAGGCACGCAGCCTGAAGTCTGTGTGGATGCTGTTGGCCTCCAGTCCCTCCACACAGCCTGTCTTCACTGAAACACAGGGCCCCTTTACTAAGATTACAGAAATGTGCAATCATAATAATAAAATAGTATACTGAGGCTCAATACTGCTCAATATTCTTGTCCTGATCTTAATTCATGCATTTTTGGCATTAAATATTGCATTTTTCCCCCCGGGTTTTTTTAAGAACAAGTGTTATACTTTGTATTTACAGCAGTAGTTTGAATTTCTTGTTGGATATTAATTGAAATACCAAAGATATTAAAAACGTTTCTATCCTCTTTGCAAGAAGAGTACTAGTGTGCTCATTCAAGTAGTAAGTTGTAATTGAGTCAAAAAAAGATAAAAACATCAACAATGTGTAGTGATTCACAAGTATGTTGTTTACATTGACAATAACAAGCACATACTCACGGCCCGTCCACACAGCGGCGTGCGTTGACGCTTGCCGGCGGGCATGTCTGACACTCGACCAACAACCAATCACATGAATCTCCCGCCCCAGACACACAAGCAGCGGTTTGATTGGCTAGAGCTTGTACTGGCATATGATTCGATTGGCTGACGCTTCTGCCGAGGCGTCAAAAGTTGAACATTGCTCAACTTTTGAAGCGAGCAACGCCAGCAACACTCCGCGTCGCTTCCCACGATGCAGTTCGGCTAAAAGTGACGTCACCCCATCCAAAGTGAATGGGCAGACGCGTTGGAAGCTTCAACGCACGCCGCTGTGTGGACGGGCCGTAACTGAAGCTTCATAGAACAGTTGATGTAATATATTTTGATATACATTTTGGTTTTACCATACCGTTCAATGCAGTTTACTGCTTCAACCAGTAATCTTTGAGGTATAAGCCCCAATACACAAAAAATGCATCCAGCATATCATTGCATACATTGAAAATATACTAGATTTGGTTTGTTGATTATATAATTGATAAACACAATGAGGCTTGGAAAGTCATCAATTTATTGCTTATATAAGTACAACAATATATTAGTTAAACACTATCGTATTTGTTAATTTTCAGTTTTAATTTATAAACTTTTATTTGTATACATTTTTCATCTGGTATTATTATCTGTGTCAGAAAACAGGTGTATGCAATATTATTATCATTTGTGACAGGAAGTCAGAAATATTAAGTCTGCATATTTGGATTGAAACAAGCTTTTAACAGAGATAAATCATGACGCATGGTGTTACTAGGAATAGTGTTAATGGTGCCATCTGACTTAGCCTGGACTTGTGAGTACACTGGTTTAATTCACAATAAAGTTTGATTTAATCAAATGGAACATGAAACAAAGAAAGAAGAAGAAGGCGTTATCCTTACCTTCAATGGTTCTCTCTACTGTTACACATTTACAAATAACAATACCCTGAACAAAAAGGACATCTTGAGAAACAGTTCTGGACTCACGTACCAAGATGATTTAGGCGTTGATTTAAAAAACAGTGCAGAAGCACCGCAGTCTTAGCCTCATTCTGGCACTGTATTTACATTGGTTTTCAACATTGGTGCAGCCCGTGGTGTCATTATGTGTCAGAATGCTTGTTGAGCAGCATTACAGGAGCCTGTGCTGCAGCCATGGTTTTCTGCCTGGTACATGTGGGGTCGGCGCATTAGAGGCCAAGTTACCAGCCGCTCTCAGAGGGGGGCCACTGTCCACGCCGACTTTTACAACTGGTGAGCTGCCATCAAACCAAAGCGCTGCTAATCGCAAACTCATGAACAGCTAAAGGCCTCGCAAATGAGCGCAGAGATGGTGTTATGGTGTTTGCAGAGCACCGTCCAAATGAAGAGGAGTTTGGGGCCCGTCTTTGTCTGTGGATCTGGGTCTGGCTAGCTCTCCAGCCCCAGCAGGGACCGGGATCTAGAGGATTTGAGCAGAGCTTCGGCAGCTTTTAGAAATAAGCTTGTTGGGGAGACGGTGCCGTGTAGTACAGCGGTGGATCACAGTGAATGCAGAGCAAGTTGAGAGAGAGCAGACTCAGAGAATATGTGTAGATGATTTATCTGCATTAGTAACCGCATGTGTGACACCTTCATAAGGCCTGCAACATATACTATTCCAGCCGTTGTTTGTCCCGATGTATGAAGACTTAAATCTGGTTTTGGTTGGAAAATTCATTGATACCTAAGTAAATGCATATACAGTATACAATATATATATATATATATATATATATATTAGGGCTGTCAAACGATTACAATTTTTAATCAGATTAATCACAGCTTAAAAATGAATTAATCATGATTAATCACCATTCGAACTATGTCCAAAATATGCCATTTCTTTATGTATATTGTTGTGGGAATGGAAAGATAAATGAAAGAAGGCGGATATATCCATTTAACATACAGTATCTATGTTTATTATAACATTTTTCTGCGTGTCAAAATGAAAGACAGCCCACACCTATCAATCATCAAACCGTGGGGTCTTAATTCATTACGTGTTGATTTATATCAACGGGGGAGTACTTCAGGAAAGTCGACAGGGGGGGGCGCGCTAGTGGAGTACTTCGTGACCACAGAGTGTTAACATTGTGATCAGCTGTTTTAGCGCAGTTCTCCAGTGAAGGGGGGGGGGGGAGTCTCCCTAAGCAGCCGGTTGGCGTAGTTTTGGCACAGTTCCGTTGTACAGCCCGACGTTAACAGCAGCCCTGTCTGTGCACACGGAGACCGACTCTGTCATACGGTGATCTAACCGCCTTCTGGAAAAGCTTCACAAGTACGTCGGTAGGCAAATGCGCTTTGTGACACAAGTGACGGTACGCATTTCAGATTACGCACATAACCTGCGTACCAGTTATGTGTACCCCTGTACTACAGCAAAAGTATTCTCCGTCGGGACTTCCTGCAACAACACCATGCCGTTATCTTGATTCTGATTGGCCAGAAGACATTATCAAAGATGTTCTATTGAGAAGACGATCATTACATGACAAAAGTTTACAGAACCGTTTCTGGTTTTTGGTATTTCCAGACAAGTGGCTACTGAAATCAATCTTACTAACTGCTGCCTGTCTGTGCAATTTACTCCGCGCGAGTTGGCAGACTTTATTTTGCTTACTTTAACCTCATTTTTCATGGTGGGGCTAAGCCATTTCTTGGTATGGGTGTAGCCAGCGCCATATAGACTGAGAGTTACGTCATCTCCGTTCACTCCAATGGACCACTTTTTTACAGCAATGGCGGATCGTGGAGCCTCTCAATCGTTCCCCGGAAGTTAGCGCCAAGGCTAGCAGAGCTATAGAGTTGCAGCATAATAGACCGTTCGTGGCAGACTTTTAAAGGTAAGAAGAAGTTTAAAGATTTATATTGCGGATATTATCAGTACATCTGATTCAAATTAACATGTGTATTAAAGGATGTCAGTGGATTATCCCTAAATTAGTAGATTTAGGGAACGTTTACAGATAACAGATTATGCTAGGATACCGAAGCAAGTTAGCAACACACGTTGAACAGCCTTTCAATTGTAAATTCCGTTCTCTTAATGTCATTTCGTCCAACGTTGTTGAATTAGAGAAGAGAGGCTTCTTAACGGGATTGTATGCGGGGGTGGAGGGAGTTAAATATTAGATAAATATAACTTTGGTGCATGTAAGAGTGAGTGTTTTTAGCAGAGCCATATTGTGTCCTTGTGATTATGTTGATTATTACCTGTCTGTATAATGTTGCAGCTCAGCTGATTTTGGATTGATGGCAAAGGGAGAGGGACTTAAAGAGCCTGTGACACCTTCCAACAACTGTTGTGCAATGAAATATTGGGCTACTAGTAATCTCGAACCGTCAGTTTAAAAAAGAAAAAGCGATACCGTTCCGTTAAATATCAATAATTTCGAACATCGCGGGGAAATTCCTTGACTCATTTTGAAGTTTTGGGGGAAGCCGGAAGTGACGTCAATGCGGGAACGCTTCGAGAGCCAAACACGGACAAAGTGTGTGTTGTCATGCGTAGAAATTGTGAATTACTGAGATTAGGCACGTTAATAACGTTTTAATGAAGTTGACTACAGTATATTCATATTTGTCAGTGCTTTCATGTCAATTCGGCGACATAAACATAAATGATCGTGGTAAAGATGATGATTACATTAGGATTAAAAATCGGGAGTGAGAGCTGCTGAATTTCCTCCCGTCGGATGTGATATAAAAACAAATCGATTATTTTTGTGGTTGTAAACTCAAGTGGATGAAACTACATTTATTAGTGCTTTCATGTCAATTCGGCGAACATATGATACATTAAATGATGAGTGAGGATGATGATTAAAAATCGTTTGTTTGAGCCGGTCTGCATTTCCTGATGAGAAAACAAACCGATGCTTTTTGTAGTTGTAGTACACCAACAACATGGATTAAACGTGTGTTTTTTTTACCACAATGTTGGGGAAATTAATGGATAAAATGCACGGATTATTATTATTATTCCCACTCCGATCGGGACACTAGGTCCACCGTTTCCCCGCAGCGAGGCTCCCCCGTTGACAATTTACGTGGGCTGGGTGCAGTGGCGGACTGGCCATCGGGACGAATCCCGATGGGCCGGTACCGAAGTGGGCCGGTCGGATAAGTAACTAGCACATCCCCCATAGGCGGCGCGTGAGGCTCAGGTTTGAGAAGGCTAAATAACTTATTTTACCTGACGCTGCCCGCCTCCGGCGTCGATAGAAAAGAGATCAACTCAGTGTGCGGAGTTTAAATCTCTCAAGTCATATTACAGGATAAAGAAAATACAGTTTAAACTGCCGTATGCAGAGAAGACGCCGACGTGTCGCACTTATCATTCATATTACATCATCAATCAGATCATCGATCATATAATATCATAATATATCATATATTTCCTGATCTGAGTCAGCTTCTCCAGCCTCACCTGGCCGTGCAACACTCACAGTGTCACAGACTGGATGCAGAAGTATTATTTAACACATTATGTTGACGAAACACTCGAGACAAATGTAATTAAAGTCAGATCCACTCGTGTCTTAGACGTGAACGCGCTCTCAGCTGGAGAGAGAAACCCTGGCTTGATTTACCGAGCTGATAACCAGCGTCGTTGGACCGCTTAGCGAGATCTCGTTTGTTAGTTTGTTGTTGTTAGTTTGTTTGTTACTCAAACATATCCAGGGTCTGTTGAACTGGCTTCGTAGTACAGGGCACAGGTGGCGAGCAGCGCTAATGTCAAAGACACAGACATTATACATTATATTTGTATTTTACCAGGATGCAGTGACACAAATATTTACATATTTACATTTACTATCTACAGCACCCGCCGCCCCTGACATCCCCCACTCCCCCGGTTGACAATTTACTAGCGGTACCGAAGTGGGCCGGTCGAGAGTCCCGGGATGATTTTTAGTCCCAGTCCCACTGGCTACATGACCATATGATCGCCCATATTGACGCACCTCATTCCTAAACTTCTAACAGATACAACATAAACCGATCCTTCAGCCTCATATGAGCTCTCAGACACGTTCAACATTAACCTGTCATCGCTGTCTGAGCTTGCTGCTGTGTGCGCCGTCGTGCGTTTACATCTGACTGTATATATATAAAGGTTTACATGCAGATGCTGGGATCCTGGACGGTGCAGCTGGAGCTCTGTGCCCGCAATGACGTCACCCATCATTTGGCGGGACTTGAAGAATCCGCGAGAAGATCCAGAAAAACGGTTTTCCCCCATCATCCAAACCCATCAATTTGAGTACATACTGTCCCCTTGAAAACCGTTACTGAACTGATTTTGGATATTTGTACTTTGATAACCATTAATCTGCCCTTCAATGTTGACAATTTTCTGGATCTTCTCGCGGATTCTTCAAGTCCCGCCAAATGATGGGTGACGTCATTGCGGGCACAGCGCTCCAGCTGCACCGTCCAGGATCCCAGCTTCTGCATGTAAACCTTTATATATATACAGTCAGATGTAAACGCACGACGGCGCACACAGCAGCAAGCTCAGACAGCGAGGACAGGTTCATGTTGAACGTGTCTGAGAGCTCATATGAGGCTGAAGGATCGGTTTATGTTGTATCTGTTAGAAGTTTAGGAATGAGGTGCGTCAATATGGGCGATCATATGGCCATGTAGCCAGTGGTGGAATGGGACTAAAAATCATCCCGGGACTCTCGACCGGCCCACTTCGGTACCGCTAGTAAATTGTCAACGGGGGGAGCGGGGGATGTAAAATACAAATATAATGTATAATGTCTGTGTCTTTGACATTAGCGCTGCTAGCCACCTGTGCCCTGTACTACGAAGCCAGTTCAACAGACTCTGGATATGTTTGAGTAACAAACAAACTAACAAACGAGATCTCGCTAAGCGGTCCTACGACGCTGGTTATCAACTCGGTAAATCAAGCCAGGGTTTCTCTCTCCAGCTGAGAGCGCGTTCACGTCTAAGACACGAGTGGATCTGACTTTAATTACATTTGTCTCGAGTGTTTCGTCAACATAATGTGTTAAATAATACTTCTGCATCCAGTCTGTGACACTGTGAGTGTTGCACGGCCAGATGAGGCTGGAGAAGCTGACTCAGATAAGGAAATATATGATATTATATGATCGATGATCTGATTGATGATGTAATATGAATGATAAGTGCGACACGTCGGCGTCTTCTCTGCATACGGCAGTTTAAACTGTATTTTCTTTATCCTGTAATATGACTTGAGAGATTTAAACTCCGCACACTGAGTGGATCTCTTTTCTATAGACGCCGGAGGCGGGCAGTGTCAGGTAAAAGAAGTTATTTAGCCTTCTCAAACCTGAGCCTCACGCGCCGCCTATGGGGGATGTGCTAGTTACTTATCCGACCGGCCCACTTCGGTACCGGCCCATCGGGATTCGTCCCGATGGCCAGTCCGCCACTGCACCCAGCCCACGTAAACTGTCAACGGGGGGAACCTCGCTGCGGGGAAACGGTGGACCTAGTGTCCCGATCGGAGTGGGAATAATAATAATAATCCGTGCATTTTATCCATTAATTTCCCCAACATTGTGGTAAAAAGAACACACGTTTAATCCATGTTGGTGTACTACAACTACAAAAAGCATCGGTTTGTTTTCTCATCAGTAAATGCAGACCGGCTCAAACAAACGATTTTTAATCATCATCCTCACTCATCATTTAATGTATCATATGTTCGCCGAATTGACATGAAAGCACTAATAAATGTAGTTTCATCCACTTGAGTTTATAACCACAAAAATAATCGATTTGTTTTTATATCACATCCGACGGGAGGAAATTCAGCAGCTCTCACTCCCGATTTTTAATCCTAATGTAATCATCATCTTCACCACGATCATTTATGTTTATGTCGCCGAATTGACATGAAAGCACTGACAAATATGAATATACTGTAGTCAACTTCATTAAAACGTTATTAACGTGCCTAAACTCAGTAATTCACCATTTCTACGCATGACACAACACACTTTGTCCGTGTTTGGCTCTCGAAGCGTTCCCGCATTGACGTCACTTCCGGCTTCCCCCAAAACTTCAAAATGAGTGAAGGAATTTCCCCGCGATGTTCGAAATTATTGATATTTAACGAAACGGTATCGCTTTTTCTTTTTTAAACTGACGGTTCGAGATTACTAGTAGCCCAATATTTCATTGCACAACAGTTGTTGGGATGGTGTCACAGACTCTTTAAGTGAGAGTGAAAACACAAGGTAAGTTTAATACTACTGTTTCATATAAGTAAACACCTTATCTCCCCAAGGCAATTTCCCATCCAATAGGTGTGCTGTGTGTGTATAACCCTTTCTCCTGTCTGTTACTCCCTTTTTCAGCACAAGAACCAGAGGGGGATTCAATGGAGCCTGAATACCTGCACTGAGACCCTCACCCTGCACCCTGAGTCTCAACTCTCAGTGTTTTTCAAGCCTTTCCCTAATATTATCACTTAATATTAGCAAATTCTATTTTATTTTTTAAAACATATTGATGTAAATACATACACATATCGAATTGTTGTATAAATATTGCAAATCAAAACCTTTATTCACTAATAATTACCAAAAATCGTAGTTCTATCTCCTGTTATCAATGCATTCACATTGCCGCCATGAACTTCCGGGGAATGATCCTCGTCTACATGAACCACGTGACGATAACCGTTTTTGGACTTCCGTTGTCGTAACTCTTCTATCTATATGGCGCTGGGTGTAGCCTACCCCAGCCATACCCTGGCGCTGACACTGGTGGGATGGGGCGGGCCATTCTGCACATTATTAAATGCGTTAAATATTTTAACGCAATTAATTCAATAAAATTAATTACCGCCGTTAACGCGATCATTTTGACAGCATTAATATATATATATTTGTAAAAAAAAAACGTTTTACTTGTGGTAAATACAGAATAATATAATAGGGATTATACAATAACTAATTTGGAAGAGAGCTA
Source organism: Pseudochaenichthys georgianus (assembly GCF_902827115.2). NCBI lineage: Eukaryota > Metazoa > Chordata > Actinopteri > Perciformes > Channichthyidae > Pseudochaenichthys > Pseudochaenichthys georgianus. Next base: position 17,066,399 of record NC_047518.2, read on the forward strand.
CATATGAGTGTTATTTTACATTTATTAGTTTACCAAATGTTTCAGTTTGTGATAATTACCATAACATCTTTAACAACTCAAACATATTTATTCAGGGCCTGGTAGTTATTTACTTGTATCCAATTACTTTGTTAACTACTGAACTGAACAAATCGTTCTATTCTGTAATTGATTTCCCTTCCTCAGATCCACTATGCACAGAATGTGTGAAATTAAAGAAAACTTAAAATGAAGGAAATTCTTATCAAAGATTGGAATGAGTGCAAAAATTAAAACCCTGGCTTGAATCAGAAATCAGTATTTCCCCTTTCCTTAATTATTAAATTGAAAGGAATATATTGCTCCACAGGAATGGCCTTGGACTTCAGGTTAAAGCTATGAGTCGGACTGAATTCTAACAACACAAAGACATGAGCAGAATCATTGGTAACAGCGGACATTTTCTCCTTTTTTTACTTTACAGACTTTTGATTACTCTTATCTGTGACAAAGAATACAACATTTTAAGCTGTTCTTATATATGCATACTGTATGGGGAATTCCAATTTGTTATGTAAAGAAAAAGGTACATAAGTATAGTAGTCACGGCCCGTCCACACTACAGCGTCGACAACTCCAATCTGCCCATTCACTTTCAATGGGGTGACGTCACGTTGCCTCGCTTTTTCGCCGAACTGAATTGTGGGTAGCAGAGCGGTCCGTCTCCGCCGGAGTAGCCAGCGCCAGCCAATCAAATCCCGTTTCGGAAGATCTGACAGCTCAAGCCGTAGCCAATCAAACCACGTCTAAGCTGGGAGAGATATCCCGCCGTTCATTTCTATATTTCCAAAAAGTTGGAGGAGAAACTAATTATCGCTGTAGCAAATCACCCGGTTTTGTACCAGACCCTCTTCACCTACCGGGATACAAACCGGAGGAACCAGGCTGGTAGGTTTTCGCCTGTTTGGGGAGTCTATATATATATTGCTCCCATAAAATCCCCGGGGTTTTTTGCTCTGTATGTCGGGGGCGGGAGATTCATGTGATTGGTTGTTGGTCGTGTTGCTTGAATAAAATCCCCAAGCTACAGACACGCCCAGCTCCAAGATTTTTTTGAAGCTGTAGTGTGGACGCTCCGTCAGTGTAAACCAGATCATATGGGAAGCATGGATGCAGTTTAAAACCCATGAGTAACTTTGTGAGTTAAAAGAAAGAATTATTTCAAACAACAGAAGAAGTTGGTTAGGTGTAGGAGACCATCGTGGTTCAAGTTGAAAATAAGGGGGTTTTGTTAGGGTTAATCTATATTAATATATATGATTAATACTCAATTTGGTCTTTGCTCGTTCGGAGGTTGGGCACAGAGCCTGAAAATCGCTATTCAGTATCGTTTCTCTGCTAGCTTGCCCCACTACTGTACATACAGCTGTCCTCTGATTGGTTGTGAGTTGAAAGGTCAGCGATAGACATGGACAAAGTTGAAATAATTTGAACTTTGAGTGCAGCGCTCACTCAGCAACAATTGCAACAATCATGTGCATTGGGGTTAGGGTTAAAGATACTACGTATGTAAGTTAGGAAGTCAACGTCAAATATTCTAATACTTATAATGTCGCATGACTTCTGAATAACTCATATTGCAGTGACGTGAAAGAAAAAAAACAAAAAATGCATAGTAATAACCTGCATAACATCTATGCCATTTGGTGATGCCCAGTTTTAGTTCGAACACGGCTAAACCACTCATGAACCCTTCTCTCTCTCTCGACATTGTTTCATATTGGTTATCTTTTGAGCGATCCTCACAAGCTGTACAAACTGAAGAGCTTCGCTTTGATAATGCAAGGCCACCCTCCACTATGACAGAGCCATCAACGCTCTCCGTAACCCTTTTACTCAGACGTGCCCACACACACACAAGTACACACTCGCAGTGAAATTGACTGTTGGGAGCAGGGGAAATAGCATATGATGGAAGACAGGGACGGTGCTGGGGCGGAGCCGGGCTGATTAAGTGATTGTGACCATTCTGTTACTGAAATGCTTTCTTCAGTGCAGCAGATAACATCATCCTTGGGCTTTATCTTTGTTCTTGAACTTATTTTAAACATTCCCCTCTGCTCTCCTTTCATTACATACTGTCCTCTCCTTTTGGCATCCAGTTTCATTACTGCCGACTTATCTCATACATCCTTCCTTTCTGTCACTCTGTTTATTGTGTGGCAGGGATTTTAAGATTAGCCGTTCCCAACATACCCCTTAGCACTACTGTATAATGAAGACTTGATGCACCAAAGCATAGGCCTGTGTGCTGCACTAGGAATGAACTAAATATTTATTTATAGTTGGAGTAAATTAATTAGGCTATCTGAAGGAAGATAGCAGCAAACGGCTGTGCGTTTAATTTGAAATGGCATATCTGCAATGCATTTTGTTTTCATTCTATAATCCCACAGCAAATACGCCGTCTGCTCATATGATATAACCATTCTGAACAGATTATTTGCATATAGGTTGCAAAGTATGAAAGGGTGTCTGATGTTATTTTGATTGATGATGAAAAGTGTGCATTGAATCAACTGATATGGAGTGGTCCTATTAAAACAAGACCAGGCTGGGATTTAGAGCACATGGCTGAATGCAGCTTACTGTTTACTGCATTGAAATCAAGGCCTCATCATGCTCATATCTGCTGTAAATATAAGTCATACAGGCATGTTGATAAACGAGGATTGCTCCTCAATGGCCCCCTTTATAACCCTATGAATGCTCCGATTAGAGGGACATTTGAACATATCACTGAATGCATCATGAAGAGTTAGGCAAAAAGAAAAACAAGTGGAATGTGTTACACTCAGATTTCACTTTGATGAGATGTTACTGAAGCAGTTGAACAGCTGTTGCAAGATCCCTGCTCGCTGGTTGCACACTCCCTGTTTACTGTGCTTCAGATTAGGCAGAGGATATCATTTTGTAGTATTTAATTACATAAATATAATGTGAAAATGAAGCAGAAAACAACTGCTGTGCACAGAACATCCAACATGGTCGAAGAGCTCACATCTGAAATAAAATAAATGAATGAACATGGTTTTAAAAGGGCCCTATTGTGCTGATCTTGACATGTTTACATGCTTTAATGTACACAAGCTCTTAATTGATCTCATACTTCCTGTGCTGCAGCACCTCTTTTCACCCTCGGTCTGAAACCAGAGCCAAGTCTGCTCTGATTGGTTAGCTGGCCGGCTCTGTTGTGATTGGTCAACTGCTTAGAGATGTCCTGCACCTTAGGGTATCACTTACAATGTCTTGAACACTAGCCAATAGACGTGGGAATGTTACAACAAGTCCTCCAACTCATACGACCAAATAGGTCGATTGTTCAAGCACTTATTACGACCTATGATAAAAATGTTCGACCTCTAGTGCTCCCGTTGACTGCAAACGCTGCGGTGGGTCCTATATTCACAAATAACCCTCTCTGGACAATCCTAAATTGTAGGATAGTTTGGCCATTAAAATGCTTTTTGATGAAATTTCTAGCGATAAGTGTATATTGTACTTTTAGAATCCACGTCCAGTGGATGTGTAGGATCTATAGTTTGATAGATATTATGAAGATTATTTGAGGTCTCGCCAAGAGAACGTGTATAAACTACGACTTTCTCCCTATTCATTTCTATTGACGGCAGCGTCCATGTAAAGTTAGCTTCAACCCTCACGGGGTGAAAACAGTATTTCCGGTCTCTAAGTTTTCATAATAAAACTGTAATGTTTCAGCGTTAGAGTTCTGTTAGCTTATTGTTTTGTGTTTATTCTTGTGGCCTTGCATTTTATTTTGATGTTGACTCTGTCCTCTCGTTTCAGGTGTCATCACTTACTGTCGTTGTGTGTCACCTGCCAGCTTGATTGTGATCTCCTGCTCTTGATTGTTTTCACCTGTGCCCCATTAACTGTTGTGTAGCCCTGTTCTCCTTTTGTCTTTTGTCGGTTCGTCTTGTCTACCAAGTCCATGTCTGTATTCTCTCGTGCAAACTTTGAGTTAGTCGAATCTAGTGAACTATTTAGTAGTCCTAGTAGATCCTAAACCTTTTTTGTATAATAAAAGGTACTTTTTGAAATCAAGGAAGAATCGTGCATTTGAGTCTTTGTGAGTCGTTCGTGTCAGAACGAACCGACCCTACAAGATGGACTCAGCCGATTCCACCGTGTTAAAGACGGCTTTGCAGGCGCAAGGAACACTCCTGCATCATCATGAGGGACAGCTGACAACAATAAATCAAGGGGTTCAGGACTTAAATGCCCATCAGCATAACTTCCAGTCTACAGTGACAACAGAGATAAATCAGGTGGCGGAGAAAATGCGTGACATACCACCTCGTGGCACGTCCTGCTGTTCCTGCGGCAGAGTTTTCCGGTTCAGCGGAGGTCGGGTTTGCTGAGATCTCCGTTCAGATACCCATGCCATCGTCTACACTCCGCCTCGCTTCGCCGGAGAAGTTCTCCGGGGATTCTGGAAACTGTCGTCCATTCCTGGTACAGTGCGATCTCCATTTCAAACATCAGCCCGCAGCATTTCCCACAGATCAAGCTAAGGTAGCTTTCATGGTATCTCACTTGACGGGTAGAGCGGAAGCCTGGGCAACAGCAGAATGGGCCCGAGACTCGCCTGTTTGCCAGTCTTTAAGACTATTCATGGTTTCTATGAAAAACATTTTTGACCAGACAGCACCCGGGAGAGAGTCAGCGAGAGCCCTGGTGAACATCAAACAACGGCAGAGGAGAGTGGGGGATTACGCGATCGAATTCTGGACCCTGGCAGCGGAGAGTGGATGGAACTCAGCGGCTCTTTTTGATGCGTTTCTGCATGGATCAGCGGATCCCATAAAGGATCAGTTAGCTCCATTAGAGTTGCCTGAAGAATTGGACTCGCTCATCGCCATGGCTATCCGGGTGGACCAACGTCTAGCAGAGAGACGTCGGGAGAGAGGAGAGAATGCAGCTTCCACTCCACTGTTCGGACGGGAGTTACAGAGGGAACACTAAGGTTGATGGAGAAATACCCGGACTTTGTCTCCAGAGCGACCAGCGCCCCCTATCGCCGCGGAGCAGCTCGGAAGAGCAAAACTCACCCCGGAGGAGCGTCAGCTCCGCCTACGGGAGCGGCGGTGTTTCTACTGCGGCCAGCAGGGTCATGTTCTGGCAGCCTGTCCGGCAAAAGATCAGGCTCATCAGCGGAAAGAGGGACGCTGGTGAGCCGAGTGACTTCTTTCGACCCTCCCTCGAGAAAATTGATTCAGGTACAAATGAAACAGAATGATAAAACTGTGACTCAGGATGCATTAATTGATTCTGGGGCTGATGAGAGCTTGTTAGACTGGGAGCTGGCTAAAGAGTTGAACTTACACATTGTCCTTTTAGATCAGCCATTAGAGGCTAGCGCGTTGGATGGCCACCTTTTATGTACAGTTACTCATCGCACTGAGCCCATAGTAATTGTCATAGATCAGAAGCACCGTGAGCATATTAGTTTTCATTTATTTAACTCAGCTCAACATCCTCTCATTTTGGGTTACCCTTGGCTTGTTAAACATAACCCTCACATGGACTGGCTTACAGGAAAGGTTAAGGTGTGGGGGAGTGAGTGCTCTCGTTTATGTTTAGCCTCTCATACAGTTTCGACTGGACCGCACAGATCTAGGAACTTTAAACAGGCGTCAGATAGTGACAGTGTCACTTCTTCTAAACATTCTGACTTTCCTGACTTATCCAAATTGCCAGAGTGTTACCTTGACATTAAGGAGGTGTTTAACAAAACACGAGCTACTTCCTTGCCTCCCCATAGACCGTATGATTGCCCCATAGACCTTCTCTCTGGCTCTACTATCCCCAAAGGACGGTTGTACTCTCTCTCTGGTCCTGAAAGGGAGGCCATGGAAGAGTATATCGGATCATCACTCAAAGCTGGCTTGATTCGGCCATCATCATACCCAGCAGCAGCAGGTTTCTTTTTTGTGGGGAAAAAGGACGGTTCATTAAGGCCCTGTATTGATTACAGTCCACTAAATCAGATCACAGTTAAGAACAGATATCCCCTTCCACTCATCTCTACGGCATTCAAACTGTTACAGGGAGCTAAGATATTTACCAAGCTTGACTTAAGGAATGCATATCACCTTGTGCGCATCCGGGAGGGGGATGAGTGGAAAACAGGTTTAAATACACCTACGGGATATTACGAATATTTGGTGATGCCTTTTGGACTTTGTAATGCACCTGCTGTTTTCCAAGCCCTCATTAATGATGTGTTAAGAGATTTCCTGAATGTTTTCTGTTTTGTGTATCTCGATGATATTCTCATCTTTTCTCCAGATAAGAATACTCATGTTAACCATGTTCACCTTGTTCTTCAGAGACTCGTGGCTAACCATTTGTTTGTGAAAGCCGAAAAATGTGAGTTTCATGTGAACTCTGTGGCATTTTTGGGCTTTGTGATTTCCCCTAACAAGGTGGAAATTGACCCAGCTAAGGTCAGTGACGTGGCTAATTGGCCAACACCAAGGCAAGGCAAGGCAAGTTTATTTATATAGCACTTTTCAACACAAGGCAATTCAAAGTGCTTTACAAAAAATGAAAGACATTAAGAAAATGGCATTTAAAATCAGTCATTAAAAAGAAAAGCTAATAAAAAAAACATTAAAAGAAAAAGTACATGGATAAAAGTGACAGTGCAGTCTAAGATATGAATAGTTCAATTAAAAGCGGCGACAAAAAGAAAAGTCTTCAGCCTGGATTTAAAAGTAGTAAGAGTTGCAGCGGACCTGCAGGTTTCTGGGTGTTTGTTCCAGATATTTGGAGCATAATAACTGAACGCTGCTTTACCATGTTTAGTTCACAAAACTAGGGCCACCAGGGTGGGTGGAGGGGGTCCGGAGGACGGGTCTGGGCTGACAACCCAGGGGCACAGCAGAGGACCAGGAAGGGATCTCGGGCGGACGGCCCGGGGGCAAAGCAGAGGACCAGGAAGGGATCTCGGGCGGACGGCCCGGGGGCAAAGCAGAGTTCAAAAAGGGGAATTCGGGCGGACGGCCCGGGGGCAAGGCAGAGTTCGAGGAGGGGCGAAGACCACAGCTCTCAGGGGACCGGGCAGGAGCCGGTGTTGACCGGACAGTAACCAGAGCCGGTGGGACAGTTGTCGGCAAGATTCCCCACGGAAGAGGACAAGGAGTTGGCAGGACCCCCGGCGAGACATGTAATGTCGAGGCCTCCAACGAAACAGGACACAGGGTTGGCAGGACCCCCGGCAGGAAAGCAGTCGGCGGGGCCTCCAACGGCACAGGACACAGGACCGGCAGGACCCCCGGCAGGAGAGTTGACGGCGGGACCTCCAACGAGACAGGACAAAGGGTTGGCAGGACCCCCGGCAGGAGAGTAGTCGGCGGGGCCTCCAACGAGACAGGACATAGGATTGGCAGGACCCCCGGCAGGAGAGTTGTCGGCGGGGCCTCCAACGGCACAGGACACAGGACTGGCAGGACCCCCGGCAGGAGAGTAGACGGCGGGGCCTCCAACGGCACAGGACATGGAGTTGGCAGGACCCCCGGCAGACGAGCAGTCTGCGGGACCTCCAACGGCTCAGGACATGGGGTTGGCAGGACCCCCGGCAGAAGAGCAGTCTGCGGGACCTCCAACGGCTCAGGACATGGAGTTGGGACTCGAGAGAGGGCTCGAGAGGGAACTCGATAGGAAATTTGACAGTTGACTTGAGAGGTGACTTGAGAGGGATCTCGAGAGGTGACTTGAGCGGAGACTCGAGAGGAGACTTGAGAGGGAATTCGAGAGATGACTTGAGAGGGAACTCGAGAGGAGACTCGAGAGGGGACTCGAGAAGAGACTCGAAAAGAGACTCGAGAGGGGACTCGAGAAGAGACTCGAGAGGGGACCTGAGAGGGAACTCGAGAGGAGACTTGAGAGGGGACTCGAGAGGAGACTTGAGAGGGGACTCGAGAGGAGACTTGAGAGGAGACTTGAGAGGGGACTCGAGAGGAGACTTGAGAGGGAACTCGAGAGAGGACTCGAAAAGGGACTCGAGATGGGACCTGAGAGGGAACTCGAGAGAGGACTCGAAAAGGGACTCGAGATGGGACCTGAGAGGGAACTCGAGAGGAAACTCGAGAGGGGACTCGAGAGGGAACTCGAGAGGAGACTCGGGTAGGAACTTGAGAGGAGACTTGAGAGGTGACTGGAGAGGGAACTGGAGAGGGAACTGGAGAGGGAACTGGAGAGGAGACTTGAGAGTGGACTCGAGAGGGAACTCGAGAGGGAACTGGAGGGGTGACTTGAAAGGAGACTGGAGGGGGGACTCGAGAGGAGACTCGAGAGGGAACTGGAGAGGAAACTTGAGAGATGACTCGGGAGGGGACTTGAGAGGTGACTCGAGAGGTAGCTCGAGAGGGAACTCGAGAGGAGACTAGATAGGAGACTCGAGAGGGGACTCGAGAGGGAACTGGAGAGAAGACTTGAGAGTGGACTCGAGAGGGAACTGGAGAGAAGACTTGAGAGTGGACTCGAGAGGGAACTTGAGAGGAGACTCGAGAGGGAACTGGAGAGGAAACTTGAGAGATGACTCGAGAGGGGACTTGAGAAGTAACTCGAGAGGAGACTCGAGAGGGAACTGGAGGGGTGACTTGAGAGAGTTGGTTCGCCAACAGAAGACGGGGGGCTGGAGTCGGCCGGTATGTTGACTGGACTCGGGGAGCTGGCGTCGGCTGGAGAGCCAGCAGGAGACGAGGTGCTGGAGTCGGCCGGTATGCTGACAGGACTCGGGGAGCTGGCGTCGGCTGGAGAGCCAGCAGGAGACGAGGTGCTGGAGTCGGCCGGTATGCTGACAGGACTCGGGGAGCTGGCGTCGGCTGGAGAGCCAGCAGGAGACGAGGTGCTGGAGTCGGCCGGTACGCCGACAGGACACGGGGAGCTGGCGTCGGCCGGAGACGAGGGGCTGGAGTCGAAACCATGGCTGTTGGGGCCAGGACTGAGGCTGGAACCATGGCTGCAGGGGCCAGAACTGGGGCTGAAATCATGGCTGCTGGGGCTGGCACTGGAGCCGGAACCATGGCTGTTGGGGCTCGGGCTGCTAGCCTGGCCTTGCGACGACTCCTCTTAGCAGCCACCTGAATACTCCGTGGACCTCCATAAGCCAGACGAGTTCCGGAATACGACTCCTGGACAGGAGCAGGAACTGGGGCAGAAGCACGGGTTGACTTCAGGCGGAACCCACCAAGGCGTATGGTGCCAGATTGGGAATTGGGAGACATGGAGCTAGCATGCTTAGGGCTAGCAGGCCGGGAATCACATGCTTCAAGGAAGTCCAAAATCCAGTCAGGTAAGAACTCAACAAAACATGGTTTCTCTGCTGCCAACCGGAGCGCCTCTACCAGAGCGGCCCTCTTCTGCCGAACACTGGACGCTCCCTTCCACCAATCGAAGCAGCAAGCCAGATAGAAGGTTAAATGCTGCAATTCAACCTCCCATGGATCATCTGCTGGGTCCATTTGTGGTCGGTTCGTAATGTTACGATGTGTGAAGCAGGTAGGACCCAAATGCAGATTTACGTGAAATTCCTTTATTTCAGAGGCTATTAGGACAATGACAGAACAGAACACTCACCGTGGACAAGCCAATACACAAGACGAACCGACAAAGACAGACAGAAAAACCAGAACTTAAATACACACAAGACTAATCACACAAACAAGACACAGGTGAGGAGGGAGGAGAAAACACAGGGGCCACAGGTGAACACAATCGGGTAATCAGACACACCAGGGAAACTAACGACAGGGAACCACAGACAGATCTAAACAAGACAAAACACAACGCAGACAGAAAACCAAAAACAGATATAGACAAGACAAGACACCATAAAGACAGATCGTGACAACCTGTGAAGACACCATTGCAGAAGTCGAGTCTACTGAAGATAAAAGCATGGACAAGTTTTTCCAAATCCTGCTGTGACATTAGTCTTTTAATCCTAGATATATTCTTTAGGTGATAGTAGGCTGATTTAGTAACTGTTTTAATGTGACTGTTGAAACTCAGGTCAGAATCCATGACTACACCTAGATTTCTGGCTTTATCTGTTGTTTTGAACATTGCAGACTGAAGCTCAGCGCTAACTTTTATACGTTCTGCCTTGGCTCCAAAAACCATTACCTCAGTTTTATCTTTGTTTAATTGGAGAAAGTTCTGACACATCCAGTCATTGATTTGTTCAATGCACTTACTCAGTGTTTGAATTTGAGCATAGTCTCCTGGTGAAATTGTTACGTAAATGTGTGTGTCATCCGCATAGCTATGGTAACTTATTTTGTTGTTCTTCATTATCTGAGCCAGTGGTAGAATGTAGACGTTAAAGAGGCCCCAAGATGGAGCCTTGAGGTACCCCACATGTCATATTTGTCAACTCAGATGTGTATATATCTATGGAAACAAAGTTGTTTCTGTCCTTTAAGTAGGATTCAAACCAATTTAGAACTGTTTCCGAAAGTCCCACCCAGTTTTCCAGTCGGTCTAGTAATATGCTGTGGTCAACAGTGTCAAACGCAGCACTGAGATCTAATAATACTAACACTGAAGTTCTGCCACTGTCTGAGTTTAAGTGGATGTCATTAAAGACCTTTACAAGAGCAGTCTCAGTGCTGTGGTTTGGACGAAAGCCTGACTAGAACAAATCAAAACAGTTATTTAAATGCAAGAAATTACTCAACTGTTGAAAAACAACTTTTTCAATGATTTTACCTAGACATCAGGTTTGATATGGGCCTGTAATTGTTCATTACTGAAGCATCTAGATTATTATTTTTTAAGAGCGGTTTAATGACTGCAGTTTTCCGGGCCTGTGGAAAAATACCTGAGTGAAGAGATGTGTTGACAATATGAAGTAGTTCTGAGGCCATGCAAGGCAAAACATCTTTGAAAAATCCTGTTGGAGTAATATCAAGGCAGCAGGAGGAGGACTTCAGAAGTTGTACAGTATAATGTCCTCTAGGTTTTTATCATTAATCTGATGGAATTGTGTCATGGTGTTTGAATTGATGTTAAGTGGACACAGAGACAACACCTTTGCTGTTCCTGATGCAGAGGCACTGACTGCTTGTCTGATTTTCTGAATTTTGTCAGTGAAGAAGGAGGAAAAATCATTGCACGCCCTGGTGGATAGAAATTCAGAGGCTACTGACACTGGGGGGTTAGTTAGTCTGTCGACGGTGGCAAACAAGGCACGTGCGTTGTTTTTGTTTTTGGTAATGATGTCAGAGAAGAACGATTGTCGTGCGTTTTTCAATTCCAAATTATAAAGGCCAAGTCTCTCTTTATAGATTTCAAAGTGAACCTGGAGATTTGTTTTTCGCCACCTGCGTTCAGCTTTTCGACATTCTCTTTTTTCTGTTTTCACGGTCATGGCCTTTCTCCATGGAGATATGTTCTTCCCAGTCACTTCCTTTACCTTAATTGGAGCAATGGCTTTAACATTTTTAATTTTTTAATTAAAATGATCTACTAGCTCATTTACTGAGGTGTTAGCAGGGGCAAGTGTGGTAGAACAATTCTGAGTAAACATTTCCCTAGTATTTTCAGTTAAATATCGCTTTGTGGTTATCTCTTTTTGAACATTTTTGTGAACAGAAATAGAGCTCTCAAAGAAAACACAGGAATGGTCAGAGAGTGCAACATCAGTCACCACAACCTTAGAGATATTCAGACCCTTTGAGATAATTAAGTCCAGAGTGTGCCCCTTATTGTGCATGGGCTCTGTCACATGCTGAGTCAGTCCATAGCTATCAAGAACACAAAACAGATATTTAGCCCCTCTGTCCTGGGGGTTGTCAACATGGATGTTAAAATCACCAACAATGACTAGACGGTCAAAGTCAATACACACTATAGACAGCAGTTCGGTAAAATCATCAAAAAAGCTTGCACAGTATTTGGGTGGTCTATAGATATTTAGGAACAGAGCTCGAGAGGAGCATTTCAGCTGAAGGGCCACATATTCAAAAAAAGCAAAGTTCCCATAAGATGTCTTCCTGCATTGAAGGGAATCATTGAACAAAATAGCAACTCCACCCCCTTTCTTATGCATTATTTCCTGACTCATAAAACTAAAGTTGGGAGGGGTTGATTCGATAAGAACAGCTGCACTGTTATTTTGTTCAATCCAAGTTTCTGTTAAAAACATAAAATCGAGATTGTGCTCAGTGATAAAATCATTGATTAAAAATGTTTTTCCTGCCAAAGACCTGACATTTAATAAAGCTAGTTTAAGTTTTTTAAACACACTATCAGTCATGTTTTTCTAACAAGCTGTGGCTGACATGGAATCACTGCTAAATTAGATAAACTCACACAAACGTTTGAGCGCTTCCTGTATCTAAGATGATTCACCGCTCTTAATCTATTACCTATCAACACATATATCGGCAAAGCTACTGGCAGGCAGGGCCCCGGCATGTCCTGGAAAGAGTTGAGAGGGCCATGCGCCCTTGAGCCTGGACCCAGCAGATATCAGTTTGCAGCGTTTTGTACACACACATCCCTATCAGGCTTTGAAGGGGAGGGAGGACCCACCACCCTGCTCCTCTCATCATAGGAGGGCAGGGTGAGGGCTACACTGTAGAAAGGGGGGTTTGGAAATCTGCTTCCATCTTCCTTGTATTGTTTTGGTTTGGATGATTGTGGTAGGCATGGTGATTAAGCCGGGGGAGATGGTGCGCATCTCTGTTTCGGTGATTTTGGTGGGCATCGTTGAGGGGCGGGGGTAAAGGACATGCTGCCAACCCTGCGTGTCGCCTTCATGCGGTCATCGAACTCCAGGGGGGTGGGCGAGGGTGAAAGGGTGAGCGGAGAGTAGAGAGAGCTGGGGGATGAATGAAGAGTATCCTCAAAGGCGTTGACAGGGAGGGTGACGGGCAGTGGAGACTCCTCCATTTGTGTCATAGGTCTCCCATAATCAGAACATTCCTCAGGCGGGTGCAGTGATACTTCTTCAGGGTTTTCTGCACGATGTGTTGTGTCTTTCTCCTGTTTTGATTCTTCTTGCCGCTTGTCCTTGGCAGAAGGAACAGATTGATGACGCAGGCAGTTGAATATGTTAGAGATAGGGGTGTAACGGTTCACAGAAGTCACGGTTTGGTTCATACCTCGGTTTGGGGGTCACGGTTCGGTATGGGTTCGGTACAACAAGGAAAAGCAAAAAAAAGTCCCAAATGCATAATTTTGTTTTGCTGTTATTTATTTTTAACAGTAGTGCAAGTTTTGGTATGAAAATAAGGAACTCTAACATTTGAAATCATTAACTGTATTACACAGTTAAAAACAAACCACAAACAGTACCACACACACTCAGATGGCCATATTATTCATATTGGCTGATGTCAAACAAAAAGGTTCAATAAGCTGTACAACTAAAAAGAATGTCTTGAAAATATTAAAATAAATAATAAGAAAGTGTTTGAATCACGATCAATAAAAGGCAATACAGAACTGTATAACATCTCCTGATGTCAAAATATAAAATAAATACAATGATAAATATAAAACAAAATGTCTAACATGTGTAATTAACTTGTGAGTGTGTGAGGCCATTAGGCCTAAATAAAGGTACACAAGCTTTACTCTATTTTCAAGTTTTTCTTCAAAAAGATGAGTTTGTCTACGTTGTCAGTAGTGAGGGCACATCTGTTGGTGGTAACTATGTCACCTGCCGTCGAGAAAACCCTCTCGCTTGGGACTGAGACTGACTCGGATGTGATTGAGCATGTTTGACGTAGTTTACCACTACCGTACCGCTGTCGAACAACGCCAACACACCGTCCTCGTCCGATCCACAACTCGCACCCCATCATTGTTGTAGTCCACAGGGAACCCGAAATGTTGCCACACAGCTGATTTAAAAGAAGCAGGTGGGTCTTCTAGCTCCTGTGTGTTGTGTGAACTCGCCATAGCTACTAACTTTTCTTCTTCATGTATTGTGTTCGTTTTGTTGTGTTTTGTTCTTGTTCTTCATTTGTTATTTACGGGCGGCTGGCTTTTAGGCGCAATAACGCCCCCTGGATTATATATAGTGTAATACTGCCCTGAGTGACAGACTTTTTTCCCACTCGTAAAAAAAGGCGTATTCGCCGTGTGACTGCATGTACCGAACCGTGACGTCCGAACCGTGACGGTACGGGACGAATACGGATACCGTTACACCCCTAGTTAGAGATAAACAATTTCACTCCTGACTTGTTCAGGCAAACTCCATTTGCCTTAAAAAGATGTCTGCGGTCCCAGAAAAAGTTAAAGTTGTCAATAAAATTGACAGAATGGTCAGTACAGACAGTTGAAAGCCAGGTGTTCAGTGCAAACAATCTGCTGAATCTCTCCACTCCTCTTCTGACTGGCGGTAGAGGGCCACTGATGAACACCTCTGCATTTAGAGAGCTGACAGTTTCCAACAAACATTTAAAGTCTTCTTTCAGCACTTCTGACTCTTGTTTCACAACATAATTTCTTCCAATTTGCAGTACCACATTCTTCACAGTCGGATGTTCAGCCCCAATATGCTGGATCTTCTCAGCCAATTCAGAGACCATATCCTTGGGAAAACAGAGTACTTTGGTGTTGTTCTTACTACACAGACCTTTTACATCTCTTACAGCAGAGTCACCCACAATCAGAGTTTCAGGCCCAGTTGTTAGCTTTCCCTCTAGCCTTTTACTTTTGGAGTAGCTATTGGTTCTTACCCTGCTGTGTGAAGAGGACAGGTTATCCAGGTCATCAGAAAGAGATCTCCGGCTCTCGGTCAGCGGAACGTATCTGTTCTGGATTGGCACACTTGGTGGTTTAGGAGGATTTTTTGAACGCCAGACTCTAGAAAGAAAGTTCAGCAATTCTTGGGGTTTGCAAACTTTTACAGACGTTTCATACACAATTTCAGTGCTATTGCCTCTCCTCTCCATGCCCTTACCTCTCCCCATGTTCAGTTTGTGTGGAATCCACAGGCAGAGAAATCTTTCCTGGAACTGAAGAGGAGGTTCACCACAGCTCCCATCCTGACTGTACCTGATCACCACCGACAGTTTGTGGTGGAAGTGGACGCCTCCAATGATGGCGTTGGAGCTATACTGTCCCAGAGGTCAGCGGGGGACAACAAACTTCATCCGTGTGCATATCTCTCCCGTAAGCTGTCTTCTGCTGAGAGGAATTACGACGTGGGAAATCGGGAACTGTTGGCTGTGAAGATTGCTTTGGAGGAGTGGCGGCACTGGTTTGAGGGAGCGGAGCAGGATTTCCTGGTCTGGACGGATCACAAAAACCTGCAATACATCAGGAAGGTCAAACGTCTGAACTCTAGGCAGGCCAGATGGGCTTTGTTCTTTAATAGATTTAGGTTCACTCTGTCATATCGACCTGGTTCGCAGAATGGAAAGCCTGATGCACTCTCCAGAATGTATGATCCTGAGCCAGTCCCCAAGAGTCCAGACCCCATTCTGCGGCCAGACCGAGTGATAGGGAGTGTGACCTGGCCCATTGAAGCCAAGGTCAAACAGTGGAAATCCTGTCCCAAGAGGGTGTCCTCAGAATCGCTTGTTTGTGCCGAAGCAACTTCGATCTCAAGTTGTTCATTGGGCCCATACGTCTGTACTTACCTGTCATCCTGGAAACAAAAGGACCCTTTTCATGGTGAGACACAGATTCTGGTGGCCGGCGATGTGGAAGGATGTTGCAGAATATGTGGCAGCGTGCCCTGTATGTGCCAGGAACAAAACTTCTCGGCAAGCTGCGGAAGGTCTTCTCCAACCTCTGCCCATTCCCAACAGACCATGGTCTCACATTGCGTTGGACTTTGTGACAGGATTACCAACATCGGCAGATAATACCACCATACTCACTGTGGTTGATCGTTTTTCTAAAATGGTACACTTTATCGCTATGTCCAAGTTACCTACTGCCAAAGAAACAGCAGAGGCCATGTTGTCCCATGGGTACTTAGGTCCAAAACAGAGGTTTCTGAAAGGACTGACACACATCACTGGCGGAAAGAGGAACCTATTGCGGTGAGCATGTTGTAACTTCCGGTTGTTGTTGTTGTTGTTGTTGTTGTCATCTCCGGGTATCCCGTGTGCCTGTTCTGTTGCTGATAGCTTATTAACTTAACTTAATCGATCGTTTTAAAACTCTTGATCACGGCAACTGCCTGACGTTGTAATCACACGTTACTACAGCTTAAGCACTCACAACTCTCCTTCTCTTAGCGACTGTAACTGTAACTCCACAGTTGCCTACACTCTTTTCGGGTTTGCTAACGGTAGCTACTTTAGCTTGATAGCTAGCCATGGCTCTTTCCCCACCCTCTGGTGCTATTTCCTGCTCTTCCTGTCTCATGTTTGGTTACTTCCCGGCCTCCTTTACTGGTAAGGATACATGTGTTAAATGTAGTATAGTTGTTAGGTTGGAGGGGGTCCCCACCAACCCGTTCACGTATCTAACAGATATTCCCCACTCAGCGAGACACCCGCTGAGAAGCCAACTCTGGTTATTGGTAGCTCTATTATGAGACACGTGAATTTAGAGACCGAAGCCTCCACAGTCACATGCATTCCGGGGGCCAGAGCGGGCGACGTTGAGGCGCATCTTAAACTGCTGGCTAAAAATAAACATAAATACGGTAGGATTGTTATTCACGTCGGTGGTAATGATGTTCGTTTACGCCAATCAGAATGCACCAAACTTAATGTGGAGTCGGTGTGTAGTTATGCTAAAACAATGTCGGACACCGTAATCTTCTCTGGTCCCCTCCCCAATCTGATCAATGATGACATGTATAGCCGCATGTCATCATTTCAGCGCTGGTTGTCTTGGTGGTGCCCAGCAAACAATGTGGGCTTCGTAAATAATTGGACAGCCTTCTGGGGAAAACCTGGTCTGATTAAGAGAGACGGCATTCATCCTACTTTGGAAGGTGCAAATCTCATTTCGGCAAACATTTCAGGGCTTTGTGGACTTAATCCATGACAAACTGGAGTTGAGACCAGGAGGCAGAGTCGCAGTCTGACACGCTTCTCTGCGCTCTCTCCTAGGCAGTCATCCATAGGAATCCCGAACCCAATAAAATACCCAATGTTAGCGGTGTGTGTGTCTGCCCAAGGACAATTTAAGGTAAAACCTAATAGAGGTGTCATACATAATAACCTAATAAAAGTAAATGTAACAACTACTACAGTGCAACAACAAGATTAAATGTGGTCTCTTAAACATAAGATCTCTAGCATCTAAAGCAATATTGGTAAATGATTTAATATCAGATTATAATATTCATATATGCTGTCTCACTGAAACTTGGTTGAGACATGAAGAATATGTCAGCATAAATGAGGCCACTCCACCCAGCCATATCAACACTCATATTGCTCGAGGCACGGGCCGAGGAGGTGGAGTTGCAGCAATCTTTGACTCAAGTTTACTTATCAATACTAAACCAAAATTAAATTATACCTCCTTTGAAAGCCTCGTTTTTAGTCTTACGCATCCGACCTGGAAAACTTTGTAGCCAATCTTATTTGTTACAGTGTATCGTGCACCAGGTCCTTATTCAGAATTCTTATCAGAATTCTCTGAGTTTTTATCAACTTTGGTTCTTAAAACAGACAAAGTAATTATCGTAGGTGACTTTAATATTCATGTTGACGATGATAAAAATAGCCTTACTGTTGCATTTAACTCTATATTAGATTCTGTTGGTTTCTGTCAGAGTGTAAATAAACCAACCCACTGCTATAATGACACTCTCGACCTTGTTCTGACTTATGGTATTGAAATTGAGCAACTATTAGTCGAACCGCATAATCCTGCTTTATCCGACCATTTCTTAGTAACTTTTGAAGTACTATTACGAGACTACAAAGCATTAGTCAAAAGCTCTTGCAGCAGAAACCTATCTGTTAGTGCTATAGCCACATTTAAGGAAGAGATTCCACCAATACTTAACTCGATAGCATGTCTGCATGTAGGGGAGGAAACTTATACAAAATGTACACCACCCCAAATTGATCATGTTGTTGATAGTGCTATAGATGCGCTGCGAATAAAATTAGACTCTGTTGCTCCTTTGAAAAAGAAGAAAATAAAACAACATAGATTAGCTCCATGGCATAATGCCGAAACCCGCAAAATAAAGCAAAAGTCTAGACAACTTGAAAGGATATGGCGTTCCACTAAACTTGAAGAATCTCGTTTAATTTGGCATATTACTCTCAATGAATATAAGAAAGCACTGCGTAAAGCGAGAGCAGCCAACTACTCTTCATTAATAGATGAGAATAAGAATAATGCAAGATTTCTTTTCAGCACTGTAGCCAGGCTGACAGAGAGCCACAGCTCGATTGAGCCTTCTATTCCCATAGCACTCAGTAGTAATGATTTTATGTGCTTTTTTAACGATAAAATTGTTACTCTTAGATACAAAATTAATGACCTCTTGCCTTTGACCAGTATAGTGTTATCAACAGCTCCCGGAAACGTAAGTTCTAATATTACACTAGATAGTAAACTAGAATGCTTTTCAGCCATAAACCTTGAACAATTACATTCAATGATTCTCTCTTCTAAACCATCAACGTGCATGTTAGACCAAATTCCAACTAAGCTGTTGAAGGAAGTTTTTCCATTAATTAGCACTTCTTTATTAAATATTATGAATATGTCTTTATTATCAGGCTATGTTCCACAATCATTCAAAGTAGCAGTGATAAAACCGCTTCTTAAAAAGCACAACCTCGATCCAGAGGTTTTAGCCAACTATAGACCTATTTCTAATCTTCCGTTCCTCTCAAAGATTCTTGAGAAAGCGGTCGCAAAACAGTTGTGTGATTACTTAAAAAACAATGATTTATTTAAAGATTTTCAGTCTGGCTTTAGAACACATCATAGCACAGAGACAGCTCTGGTTAAAGTCACAAATGACATTCTAATACAGTAGCCTCAGACAAGGGACTTGTCTCTATTCTTGTTTTGCTCGATCTCAGTGCTGCATTTGATACTATCGACCATGATATCCTATTGCAAAGACTAGAGCACTTAGTTGGCATACAGGGAACTGCTTTAGGCTGGTTTAGGTCCTATCTATCTGAACGCTCTCAGTTTGTACGTGTTGACGATGAATCTTCCACGCAAACCAAAGTTAGCCATGGAGTGCCACAGGGCTCAGTGCTCGGACCTATTTTGTTCACATTATATATGCTTCCGTTAGGCAATATTATAAGGAATCATTCTGTAAACTTTCATTGTTATGCGGATGATACTCAACTATATTTATCAATCAAGCCTGATGAAATTAATCATCTAAATAAAATTCAAGACTGCCTTAAGGACTTAAAAACGTGGATGACCTTAAACTTTTTGATGTTAAACACGACCAAAACTGAAGTTATTGTACTTGGCCCGAAGAATCTACGAAACAAATTATCTAAAGATATACTAACTATGGATGGCATTAATTTGGCCTCCAGTGAGACTGTAAGGAATCTTGGTGTTATATTTGATCAGCATTTATCCTTTAACGCCCACATACAATCAATTTCAAGGACCGCCTACTTCCATCTACGTAACATTGCAAAAATCAGGCATATCTTGCCTCAAAACGATGCAGAGAAACTAGTCCATGCATTTGTTACTTCTAGGCTGGATTATTGTAACTCTTTATTATCAGGGAGTACCAAGAAGTCAGTCAAGTCGCTTCAGCTGATTCAAAATGCTGCAGTTCGTGTACTAACCAGAGTTAGGAAAAGGGACCACATTACTCCTGTTCTGGCTGCCTTACACTGGCTCCCTATAGAACACAGGATAGAATTTAAAATTCTTCTTCTCGCCTACAAAGCCCTTAATGGGCAGGCGCCATCTTACCTTAAAGAACTCATTATACCCTACTGTCCTACTAGGGCATTGCGTTCCAAGAATGCAGGGTTGTTGGTTGTTCCTAGAATCTCTAAAAGTACAATGGGAGCCAGAGCCTTTTCTTATCAAGCTCCACATTTGTGGAATCAGCTTCCAGTTTGTGTTCGGGCGGCAGACACCCTATCCGTTTTTAAGAGTGCGCTTAAGACCTTCCTTTTTGATAAAGCTTATAGTTAGGGCTGATTAGATTCAGCCCCTAGTTTTGCTGATATAGGCTTAGTTTGTCGGGGGACATCTTACTTCTTCCTTCTCTCTGTCTATACCTGTGTACTCTCATGTTCCGATTAACCCAGCTTCCCCACATTTCTTTCTTTTTAGTGTCTATATACGCTGGGATCCGGAGTCATGGATGATCCTGCGGTCCTGTGTCCTGGATCACGAGCGCTGGATCTTGAGTCGTGGCTGTGGTCCTGGATCATCGGTCCTGGATGGATATCCTCGTGGATTCATCTTCCTATTATACACACATGCATTTCCAAACATTTGGACTACCTATGTTGCAAATGTATTATCTTTTCAATTTACACACGGCATCTATTGTACGTCTGTCCGTCCTGGGAGAGGGATCCCTCCTCTGTTGCTCTCCCTGAGGTTTCTCCCATTTTTCCCTTTAAACTGGGTTTTCTTCGGAAGTTTTTCCTTGTACGATGTGAGGGTCTAAGGACAGAGGGTGTCGTATTGTCATACTGATATTCTGTACACACTGTGAAGACCACTGAGACAAATGTAACATTTGTGATATTGGGCTATATAAATAAACATTGATTGATTGATTGATTGATTGATTGATTGATTGATTGATTGATTGATTGATTGATTGATTGATTGATTGATGTGTTCAGGATCCAACCGGAAACGAAAAACGACGTCCAGCCCCCAAGTACCAGGCCGGACAACGAGTGTGGTTACCAAGGATCTTCCTCTTCATGTCGCCTCCAGGAAGCTGGCTCCCCGGTTCGTTGGTCCTTTTCCCATAGCCAAAGTGGTTAACCCTGTTGCTGTCCGTTTATGTCTTCCAAAGTCCATCAAGGTCCACCCCACGTTTCATGTCAGCAAGTTGAAACCGGTCAAAGAGAGCAGACTGGTCGCCGCCTCCACCTCCCCGGATTGTCGACGGAGGTCAAGTGTACACTGTGGACAAAATACTGTCTGAAAGGAAGAGGGGAAGAGGTAGACAGTTCCTGGTCGACTGGGTAGGGTATGGATTAGAGGAGAGGTGTTGGATCCCAGGCAGCTTCATTGTGGACAAGACCCTTATATCTGACTTCGATAGAGAACAGTCTCAGGCTTCAGGGACGTCTGGAGCCGTCCGTAAGAGGGGGGGTACTGTAAGGTTTCAGCGTTAGAGTTCTGTTAGCTTATTGTTTTGTGTTTATTCTTGTGGCCTTGCATTTTATTTTGATGTTGACTCTGTCCTCTCGTTTCAGGTGTCATCACTTACTGTCGTTGTGTGTCACCCAGTGGCGTTTTTATATGTACAAAAGTGGTGGGGCACAAAAAACTTAGATGTCTATAAGCTTCTGCAGTGAGGTTCATGGCTGGTGAGGCACTGGCACTGACTCTTCAGGTTTACAAATATTATATTTTGACCTAAATCAAAATATAATATTATTTTCAAAAGCTTTTTTTGTCTGATGCTTCAATTCATTTTAAACAGACAGTTCAACAAAAGGATACCCAAAAAATGTAATTTTATCATTTAAATATTGAATTGTTCTCTCTTAGTAAGATCCCATTTTCAATAAAATTGCAGTCTTACCTTGACTTGAAGATTAAGTATTTGCTTATCCTTCTGGACAAAAATCTCTATTACTTTTTTGTAAAAGTCCTCCTTATGTTCTTGTAGTTTCAAAAGTTTATCATAAATCTAATCTAATCAATAGATTTATGATTCGAAAATTATAAAAGTAGGGTCGACATGTGGATATTATCCGGCTGAACAAAACGTGCATTTATCTAACAGCTACGTTTCCCACAGACCTTATTTGGAGCTATTTTCTAAAATCCTATGGGGAAATCTCATTGCTTTTTTGTCAAGGGAAGCCATGCGCAGCTTACTTCCGTGTTTTAGGACGCCTCACTGCAGCTCTCTCTCCTCCTCTTCACACACCACACTTTTCGCGGCACACGTACTTACAGCCAATCAGCTCTGAATGATGTGAGATGACGTATGATGGGGATGGCAGCACTTTGCCCCTATGGTCATTATTTTTTTGCCACACACATTAAATAGGAAAATATTCTGAGTATGCGCAGTGTAATTTTTACAGTCACCGTTCACTTAGACAGAGAGAGGGAGGGGCAGGATCGGGTTTTGTCCCACATGGCTCTAAACAGCTCAATAGGCACACACTGTAGACACTAATTAGAAGAACACAGACTAAAACAGCAATGTACAGACGAATCAGATGATTAAACATGATCTTAAAATATATTTAATATATTTTTTTAATTTATATTTTGCATTTTGTTGTAATCATTATTTGTAATACTTTCTGCTGACACTAGGTGGGGCTGTGCCCCACCTTCCCCTAATGACCAGTCACCACTGGTGTCACCTGCCTGCTTGATTGTGATCTCCTGCTCTTGATTGTTTTCACCTGTGCCCCATTAACTGTTGTGTAGCCCTGTTCTCCTTTTGTCTTTTGTCGGTTCGTCTTGTCTACCAAGTCCATGTCTGTATTCTCTCGTGCAAACTTTGAGTTAGTCGAATCTAGTGAACTATTTAGTAGTCCTAGTAGATCCTAAACCTTTTTTGTATAATAAAAGGTACTTTTTGAAATCAAGGAAGAATCATGCATTTGAGTCTTTGTGAGTCCTTCGTGTCAAAAACCGCATTCCCCTCACTGTCAAATGATTTCACAGTGATATCTGCCGTACTCATCCACTAAAAAACATCAGTTTATACTTGTTAATTACACAACATTAATAGGTTTAAATTGTGAACAATGCTTTTGTGTTTTCCCATAGGTTTTTCCCTTTCGATTCTAAGAGACACATTTCTTTTTTCAGAGGTTTTGATTTTGTGACGTGGATCATAAATATATCAGCAATTAAACAACATCATCAATGTCTTTTCACACAATACGTCTCCTTGCAGTATCAATAGTAATTCGGCTGACTTTTATATTTGATCCAATTGTAGATATTTACACCATAACGGTGCACAGCTGATAGAAAGGGACTTGTAGTTTTTAAAGATATTACTGATTTTCTTTGAATTAAAGAATGTATATACTAAGTTGAGAGAATAGTCAGGGGTTTTGGGTAATGGGAGACACATCTATCAGAATTGCAATAGCTTACCATTAAATGACGGATATACCTTTCTGACTATGATGTTTTACAAATCAGATATTAAGGTATAGAACTACAATATAAGAAATAATATAGCAATATCCTGTACAATTATGTGAAAACATGAATAAAACTACACATCTTCAGATGTTATACATACACAAGTGTCCTACACTAATAATACAAAGTTATTATGGCATTGTATGCTGTGTGTTATTTGTAACATCTTCAGAAACTACCTTTCCAACTCCTCACCAGTTGACTGTTACAGGTCTATACAGGTTCATGCATAAGATGCATAAGCTTCAAATCGAGAGACTGAAACTGTATTTTTCTTGACCATTCTGTTTTAATTTCACAATAAAGTTAATAGTAATATCCATCCATCCATCTTCTCCCGCTTATCCGTGGTCGGGTCGCGGGGGTAGCAGTTCCAGCAGAGAGCCCCAAACTTTCTTTTCCCTGGCGACATCAACCAGCTCTGACTGGGGGATCCCAAGGCGCTCCCAGGCCAGCGAAGAGATATAATCCCTCCACCTGGTCCTAGGTCTACCCCTTGGTCTCTTCCCAGCTGGACGTGCCTGGAACACCTCCCTAGGGAGGCGCCCAGGTGGCATCCTAACTAGGTGCCCGAACCACCTCAACTGGCTTCTTTCGACGATAATAGTAATATGTTTGATATTATTATGTTTTATTAACTAGACCATATTTTCTGTCAGTTTGGTGTTACATATTGTTTTGATATCTATGTGTGGATAACAAAAGAAATCCGTTATAAACTAAACTGGAAACTTATACTGGAAAGTATAATTTATTGTGTTAACACTGTAAACTTGACAGTTTTTAACCCACACCGCCTAGTAGGGCTGCACGATATTTAAGAAAACTGACATCGCGATTCCCCCCCCCCCCCCCCCCCTGCGGTATATATTGCGTTTTTTTAACCTCTTAAGCCCCAAAGTCCCGGCGGGTACTTTACTTTTTTTTTCACGACACTGTGTCTCAGGGGATCTTAATATTTAAGAACCTATAAATGTGTTATACCAGATTAACGTAAATAATCTCAGCTAACTGACGATACAAATCATTTTTACCAAAACAAAACACAAGTCTCATAAGAATCATCTAAATCAGTGGTTCCCAAACTTTTTGTGACCAAGGCACACCAAAGGACAAGTAAAAATCTCAAGGCACACCTATTGTGCAAAATAGCCCTTATAACACGTGTTATCACTGATATCATGTAAAATATCTGTAAATGTGCATAATTATTTACTAATGCCAAATAAAATGTGACAAAGACAACTATATTACTCATGAAATATTTATTAACGAAATATTTCAGAAATTAATTTGAAACGTTATCAAATTAGGCTTCATCAAAGCAGCAACACACTCATTTAAACCAGACAGGTCACAACATTAAAAATGAGACAAAGGAAATTCAGCACAGAGAACTGTCAATGCAAGGAAGCTGCATTGTCCATGGTCCTGAACTACAAGTTATAAATGTAACATTTCAGCAGAGATGGGGTCGTTACTAAAAAAAAGTAATATATTACATATTACTTTAAAAAAGTAAAAAAAGTAATATATTACACTACTTCGTTACTCTCTACATAAAGTAACTCGTTACTTTACTCGTTACTTTACTCGCAGGGCCAGCCCGCCCCTCCCTGCAAGCAGATCACGCAGACTGCTAAAGTTTCAAATGTTCTCTTTAGTTCAGTTTCCATTGTCGCATAAGACTGATCCAGATCCTGAATGTTTTCCTATCTGACCATGGCTGTTCTCTGTCTCCTGCTATCTGTATATTTTGTGCAGTCTATCTCTGCTCACTCTGTTGCGTCGGCGTGTTCTCCTGCGTGTTGGCCATGTGTTGCACTGGAACCAGACACCGCAAAGACTTCAGCCGAGCACGTACGAACTGCGCATGCGTGAGTGGCAATAACTCTCCTTACCAGCAGGTGGCGGTAGTGTGTATTCGTCATTCAAAACAGGCAACAACCGGAAGACAGAGAAGAAGAACAGACTGTGATATAAACAAACAACAAATAGCGTGTGCGGTAGCTCCACCTTAGCATGTGTTCTTTGCAGGTGCTTGTTGAGGTTTGACGTGGTGTTTACAGCAGTGGATAACAGCTTCTGGCCTGGACACAGTTTGCACCTCACCGTCACATTCCTGTCTATTCTTCGGATGAACTCAAAATAATGGGCATACCTCCACCCCTCGAGAGTTATCGCTGACTCAGCCATGTGTATGCAGCACTGCACGTGGAGATGTGGACGCGCAAGTCGCGCAGATTACGTACATATAAACCTACAAAGTACTGATATAGTAAATTAATTATTTTTTATTTTTGTGTAGTTGTATATTGCAATAATAAGGTATGGTTGTCACAAAATCCCACGGCACACCCGGACTTGCCTCACGGCACACCAGTGTGCCGCGGCACACCGTTTGGGAACCACTGATCTAAATGACCCCTGAGCGAAAAATGCTAACGCACTTTGGCACAGCACTCAAGATAAAAGTACCCTTATTACTTATCGTAGCTGCACATACAAGATATCCGATTAAAGCTGAGGTTCCACAGATTATTTAGGTATATAGTATCATCACTGAGTGATCCGAACTCGGACAGGGGAAGCAAACACAGACATCACAACACGTACCTTTACGTAGCTTCTAAGGGAGATCGTCTCACCGTAGCTGTCAATCTGATCAAAAGACGTGTTCAATGGCATTAAAATGAGAAAAAACACGGCTGAATCGGTTAATCCATAGGTTTTTAACGTCTCTGTATAAAAAAATTATTTCATTTATAATCCATAATTCAATTTTTATGTAAAAATCGCAGAGCAAACGTTAGCTGCTAACCAGAGTGGCTGCTGCTTCCGGTCTTGGCTATGCAGCAGTCTATCACACACATTACCAAATAAGGACTAGGTGGGAGTTCCCCTCGATTCCATTGGCTCTGACGGTCAGAAAGAGATGTCACATGTCAAAATCCAGCAAGGGGGGCCAGAGATATGGAAAATCCACCCAAATGGCCCCAGAAGAGGTTTTTTTTGCTAAATCTGTCTAAAAAGGTCAACTATCACTTGTTTTGCATCAATCTTGATACAGGGTACTTATTATATGTTGTACTTTGGATTCCTAAAGCTTTTAGTCTACTAACCCATCATCCAAGGTTAGTTTTTACTATACTGTAAGTACAAAATATCTTTTGGACGGACACTATAATTTACAGTTTTTTACCATGTTCAATCTGAATTTTCTTTAAAATAAAAAACATCTATATTGAATCTACATCCAACTCACAGGTTTATCATTACTTTGAGAACAAAGATTATTAATTTAACCCTTTTAGAAGGGAAGATATGGTCATTTGTTCTGGGAATGTCATTTTCGAGCCTGAAACCTGAAAAACAGGCTCGGGGTTTAACAAGTTAAATATTAAGATAAAATAAACGTAATCCCATACTGAGATGACTGAGATTAATTTCATAGTAAAAAAATATATAAATAACTGTACAAAGAAAGAGAATGTTTAAATGCTTTTAAATAACAAGTGCTGCCATTACAGATAAACCAGATTTTATACATTTCCAAAAAAAGGACAAAAAGAATAACACATTTGTTCCTTCTATTGTGACAAGCGGAGGCCTATATTGCATTACTGAAATATTGCAGTTATCTACAGGCCACTGCTTTATCTCCACTGAAGATTTAGTGGATTCCACCAGTTCTACTGCCTGCCATTGATATAGATAGAAAACATGAGGTCATCATAAGCATCACCATTTAGATATCTACGAGTGTTGGATGTGAAAAGCTCTCAGCGTCCATCCAAAGTGATAGCGTGTCGTTTTCATCTACATTATATCAACCCTCGTCTGTACCACAAAGATGTAATTGCATCACTCAACAAGCAGGTTAAGAGACGGGGTGGGAGAAATTAACATTTTTTCTTTCTTTTTTTTACATTACAGATTTCCCTAGTTGTTTTAATAACCCATCTCAAACCTGTGATCTAATCTACGGGAACAGTGGAAGTAATTAAAGTTGAAATTAATTACCGTCTGTGCCTGATATTCTAATAACGGCTTTGAGTTTCTGTTGCAGGAAGTTGATATTTTGTCATCCGTGTTTTATCTTTCACGGCCGTGCGTGATTGTCTGCTCTTACAGATTATTAATGTAGCCAGGAAGGGAGCAGGAAATGGCAGATAAAGGCGCAGAGACTTTCCTTTCTTGCGCTCCTCCTGACCACAGTGGCCCCTCTTGACAGCTCCAAGCCCCTCCCCCCCCTCCTCCTCCACCACCAGCCCTCCTCTTTTAACAGTTCCCTTTATCATGACAGTATTTAGAGGAGATACGGTAAGACTGAGCAGGCCTTATGACTGCTTTTGATAGAAATTATACAATTGTTCATTAGCGGCTAAGATAATGCCCTCCCCCCCCAAGCACCACACATCCCCTACCCTCAGCTCTGCTTCCCCTTTGGGATCTCATTTAAGACCCGCAGCGTTCAGCAGTGCATACTGCAAGGGCTGTAGATGTGACACCACACAGGACCCGCCGCAGACATGCAGCTGGAAATGTCAAGTTAAGTGAAGGGAACTGTTCGGCCTGAACACTCTGGTAAGCAGGGTGTACCTCCCTGTGGGGGTGGGCAGGGGGGAGGGGGAATGTGCTCCCACCGCCCGGGTCTGTCACTCTTACAGTGGCTATCGTGTTTTTTAATGAAAAATGGTCAACTAAAATCAAATATTAAGCTTTGATAACCATGGTGGAGGAGCAGTGTCTTTTGAAGCGGAAATAACCTTTCAGCTCTCTTTATTCTGTCTCGCTTCGCACCAACTCAGGAGCTTCAAGTTTGCTTCACTCGCCTTCAAGATAACGTCAACGCTTGGATACTCATGCCCTGTTAGATATCATCAAGCCGTGCTGTAACTGCTGTTCAATGCATTTCACCAGGGAACAACTAAATGAGCTGTAATTCCTGGTAATTGATTTTTTCTTTTTTGGTTGAATCCACTTTCTGTCAAATAGATGCATCTATTTCTTGAGAAATGCGAAACTCCCTACATTTCTCAGAATACCTTGAAACCCTTCACAAATATGACCTGAAACAAGGCTGCAACTTTTGAAAAACAAAAAGTAAGACCTTTTTTCCTGTTGAAGATCTCATGCGACCCAACAATATGATATCCCTGTCTCCAAAAACATACCTTGCCTTTGACAACAAAACTAACATAACGTACCTTACTTACATCACGTTACCTACGTTTTGTTGTATGGCAAAGTATGCTAATTAAATTTATTGTTCCAAAAAAATCAAGCAACCCCTTTGGCAACGCTTTTCCAATAGAAGTAGCAGCATTAGCTCTAAAAGTCGCTAAATGTAGCACGATAGTCCCAAGTTGGCAATTGGCATCCCTCCAAAGCCATTACCCCAAATTCATCCATATAAATGTTAAGATGTCAGTAATTAAAATAGCAAACACAGACAAATCACAACATAGTGACAAATATATCATTATATAAATATGTTATGGACATATTCAACATGAACCAGTTTTCAACAAAGCCTATTACAGCCTATGTGTTATATCCTCTACTGTTCAGTACAAATAAAAATAACTGGTCAGTCAGTCACATTGTAAAACGAATAAAAAAACACAGCCGAACCTATCTTCCTTGCCAAGACTGAAGTTGGGTGACAAACAGCCACTTTCCCCCTGTCTCCTGGATCAGCTATAAGACGATT
Source organism: Pseudochaenichthys georgianus (assembly GCF_902827115.2). Lineage (NCBI taxonomy): Eukaryota > Metazoa > Chordata > Actinopteri > Perciformes > Channichthyidae > Pseudochaenichthys > Pseudochaenichthys georgianus. Next base: position 17,095,446 of record NC_047518.2, read on the forward strand.
TCAATGACATGCAGAAGATCAACTGTTGGGAGAGTGAGGACTGCGAGACAGGGGCTTAGAATCGCGGCCGGATCAGAATGAGATGAACATACAATCAGAGGCAAAGCCACACGGGCTTATCTGCCCTTTCACGATGGCTGTCATCATTTGAGAGTTCCCTCGGCTGCTCCTCCGCCAAGATGAGAAGGCTTTCTGGCAGAACCGGAAAGTTTCTCTTTTTCTTGCTTCAGAGAAAAGTTTTGGATGAGGAAACTTGCGAGGCCCGACAAAGGCGCACATGAAAGTCCTTGAGAAGGGGGTAGAGCGAAAAATGAGAAGTCGGGAAGTGTCAACCTGGGTGAGAATGACAGAATCAAATACAAGGAGGGCGAGATATCGAGCTGCGGGGCATACAGAGCTCGCTTAAATAATGCATGGATCTGTGGAGGCATGGCTTTGGAACACATGCAGCCTTTTTAGAATAACGTTTATTTTCAATTACAAGCTGCTCTTCTCTCTCTCCTTTCTCAATTAGATCCATTTTGTGGGATGTATTGAACATTGAAACCAACTTTTTCCTTCCACGACGTCCCGCTGTGATATTTAATGTCCACATACAGCGTGTAGCATATAGGTTATGCTAACCTGAGGTGTTCTTCCAAAAAACAGCATCCCTCGGGTGTGGTTTTGATGTGAGCTACTGATGGACTGCCGGCATATGTCACAAACACTTCATACAAAACCTCATTTGGCATTAGTGTTGTCGAGCAGTGTGGGAGATCTGTAACATGAGATGGATCCATTTCAGCGCACATCACTGAACATATCCCATACAAGGCTGTGGCCAGTGTTTATAGTTTACCCCCTGTGAGGTATTGGCATCCAGAAGCGGCTCTATATCTGAGACAGTATGGTGGTTGTGTAGTCTTTTCCCATGTGAGCCCTGCTATGCGAGGTGATTAGAGCATCTCTGTCAGTGGCTGAGGGGACAGATGGAGCAACAGAGGACTTTCTGGAGAGGCTATGGTAATTAGGAGTGAAAGGAGAGAAAATGGCGTCGTCAGAGCAACTGGGTTCAGGGAGAAGCTTTAAACAACACTATTCAAGGGGTGCGGGGATTTGTATGCCCTTTGGCCAGTAAGCGTGGCATTGTTATGTTCGTGTTAACATGTTTCTCACATGCTGGGAGGTTCTCCCCACAGTATCAGGATTATAATACAAAACTATATAAAAAAGATTTCATGATTTACAGTACAGATGTGTTTTCTAATATGCAAGGGTGAGGTTCAGCCAAACCAAAGCAAACTGTATAAGTGTATAAGTGTGGATGATTATATGAGTGACATGAGGTAAGGCAAGCAAGGCATGTTTATTTGTATAACACCTTTCCAACACAAGGCAATTCAAAGCGAAAACACATTGTAAAATGGCATTTAAAAACAGTCATTAAAAAGCAAAAAGGTGACAAATAAATATATATATTATTTTTTAAATGTGTAATTTGTATGAATTTACCTTACAGATTAAAAACGATTATTTGTTCTTAATAAACAACAACGTCACATTCCTCAGCTGTATTTGACCTTTTTGCCATGTTAACATGGTGTCATGATGTGAAGTTTCGCCTACAGATGTTAAATGAATTTTATGAAAAGGTCAGTCCACAAATATAATCCTAAATTAAAGATCCTGGCCCTTTACTGCCATACAACAGAGGAAAAATGAGTTTTTATTGTGATGCTCAGAGCATTGAAAAACTAGATTAAAACAAATGATCTCTAGATTAAGAAAAATAATCAAAAAATGTTCAGCAGTAGTATTATTTATATGGGGACAGTGCTGGGATGTAGGCCAAACGTCAACACTTAATTTAGTCAAACCTTTTTTTTTGTAAATTGCCCCATTGTAAAAACAGTGTTTTGCTGCTATAGGATTAGAAACATCCATGCAACACTTTTCTTGGTTATTTGTGTACCGTTTGAACCCTCAATAAGGCATTATAAGTTGTTTTCACACACAGTATTGGTGTTATACTAAAAAAAACATGTAAAAAAACAAGCTAAATTACCAACAAATAAGACGTTTTCTTCCTTACCATGTAACATCACCTGATATGTTGGATTAATTTGGGGTTAGTGTTAGGGTTAAAAAGGAAATGAAAATAAATGCAATTTCATCCTAAAGAAAATCACATTTAAAAAGTCACAAGTAACATTTCTGTTCAGGCACAATGCCTCATCTCTGTGCACAGCTTTAGTGGGGACAACGTCTTTGATAGAATGTAATTCAAACATCGTTTCTGTAAAGTGATATTGGTATTGAATTTCCTAAACATATTTGTCTTTTTTTTTTAAATATTTAACCATATTATAAACCTTAACTTTTTTTCAAATAATGAAATGTTCTTAAAACTTGGACAAAAAAATATTTTCTATTTGACTTTTTAATACTACATAGAAAATATTTGTAATAACGTGGGTGTATTTCAGTTAAAAAATATATATTTGAATGGTAATTTGAAAAAGCCTAATTTCCTCTGTTCATTGAAATGATTTAAAACACAGAATTATCTCATCACTGTTGAGAGTGTGTGGCGGCTACACACACGGAGGAGATGGTCTCTCCTCCATGTGATTAATTGCTATGTCAACTATCAATCTCGAGCACCATAGCATAGCCACAGGACCTGCAGCCAGCAGGTTTCTGGTGGAATGATGGCTCTGGAATCCCCACGGGGCACATATTAATGAGGCGACAGCCAGAGTTAACAATTCGCCATTAAAATGTAATGCATTCTTTAATTAATTAAGCTCTCATTTATAAATATCCACCACTTCGCTCTCACTCCAAATTTGACCTAACAATAGAGTGCTTAATGTTTTATGGTGGAGGCATAACATATTTAAATGTCATTAATACATGAACAGTAAGATAAACATACTCAAAAATTCCATTAGCTGTAATAGGAGGTGTCACCGCGAAGAGTGGCCCCCTGTTTTTAACCAAATAATTCAAAATTAATTTACATTGCAGCTGACATGCCAGTGCTGGACTTAAATAAGAAATATTTTTAGCCTGAGAGGAGGTAGATACACACGCAACATCAAATGATTATCAGCCAACTCCCCCAGATTTAAACTAACTGAGGATCTAATTTCATGTCACACATGCTCAATACAAAAAATCAAATTGGCTCCTAAATTGGTTGGTCACTCCAACATTGAAAAATAGGTCAAAGTTTCTTCAATCCGAAGTGTCCGCTAGGCTCTATGATTGCAGATTGATATGTGGGGGAGGATTTTATTTTTTATTTCCTTGGCAAGGCAAGAGCTAGAGATCCCAGGCACAGTGGGAGTTTTCAGGAAGGTAAGATGTACCCAACTAAACAGAAAAGTGGAATCAAAAGTCAAGAAACTTGAAACATGTTAAAAATGATGGATGCTATCAATGAAGTAAAATACTGAACTCATAATTGTGGTCATTTGGTTGTTTGGAATGCATGGCTTTATTATTAAACATTTGTATGTAAATCCTACATTTCTGAGAGTTAAAGGGGCCCTATTATGCACATTTCAGTTTCATATTTGTATTTTGTGTCTCTACTGTGACATGTCTCCATGCTTTAATGTTCAAAAAGCTCTTTATTTTTTGGGGATTTTAGCCTTTGCATACCATTGATACGCACAAAAACCTATATAATACACAAAAGGAAAGGGAAAACCCCAAAAGCATAATATGGCCTCTTAAAAGCAGAGTGGATGAATTCCTTTGTTTCAGATGACTGTGGACGTGCTTACAGCTTTATATCAGTCAATATGCAAATGTGAGTTTTCCGACATGTGTCTGCTGGTGTGGACTGGTTGGGTTCAGCTGAGCCAAACTGCTCCCGCTATAATCATTTTGATGTTAATGATCTCTGCAGAACTGCAGCGTCACCCCTGTGATTTAATCAAACCTAATTTGGGTCAGTCCATTTTGGCTGCAGCTGTGCCCCTCAACATCATCATTACGCTCCTTCAACCCAACCTCCACGCTCACCCTTGTCTCCTTTTCGAGCCTCGTGCGGTCCACAAACAGCTGTTCCCCTTCCGTCTTGTCACACTTACCTGTCCAGATTTCGGACATGGGCCTCGCACATTCTCCAGTTTTGGTTCTGAATTTCACCATGATCCGAATCAGAAATGAGACTTTGTGTTTAAGATTTCACTTCCAAGCTCCCTCTGCCTGTGGGACCTGCTCCTTGGGCTTTTCATCAGCTGCCATTTTCGACGGCATGCAGTAATTTCATGGCTCATTGCAAGCGCTGAAAACCTTTGAAACTGCAAATGTTAACTTTGCCTGGCCTGGAGCCATTTAGGAAGCGATTAATTTAGCAAACAGAAGTGAGCCACTTTCTCCTCCTAGCCTGCGCATAATTTTTGGGGGGCTTCTATCTGTATTTGAGTAAGAGTGAGCAATGTAATGACGGTTCTTGTAATTGTGGCAGTGTGAAAACGGTTCCTACCTCAGCCTCGGCTATCTCCCTCATCTCTCCTGGCTGTGCCTCGACAGCCTCGTACAGTGAGAGCACACGCAGATTGAGAAGAGGTGGAATCACTTACACCGTGCTTGACCTTATTTCTTGTTGCGAGTTGTTTGAGCGTGTGAAAAGAACATGTTTGTTTGCAATTTCAGCACCCTCGCCGAGTGATGCTCATATTTGCAAGCCACTGACTGAACAGGCATTTTCTGATCATGACTATTCCGTATCTTTGATAGCAAATGTGATACGGAAGCAGCGATTCAATTTGAGAAAAAAATAAGTATTGGAAGTGTGAAGCTTTCTTGGCTGTGGCGCTCTCAGGAAATAGTGCGGATCCCATTGAGAGGCTCTCAGTGTTTGCCCAGTATTCCTGGAGGCTTGTTTTGTCACAGACTCTGTGCAGCTAGGCATGGGAGAGGCAGAAGGCAGCGGGTCGGCCAGCCTTCCCCCACAGCTGTCCTCCACCATCCTGGCACTCGGCTCCACCAAGCCAATATGAAAACAAATTCTCGTCCCTCTTTGCAATTAATTTTCCTTTGCAGCAGGGAAAAAAAATCAGTCTTGACAACATAACATATAGCAGGTTGTGTACAGAAAATCTGGCTGTACACAGGAGCAGGAGTAATTTTTCACTCTGCTGGGAGCAGTTGTCACAGTCGCACATATTTCTCCCCATGTGCATATAGATCAGTGTAGTCCAATAAAGTAAAGTAAAAATATGCATTTCCACAGGATTATATCATTATATATATTGTATCATTTTTTTCAAGTACTGTATGACAGGATTCTTTCTCTATTCAAACAACCACTATTTTCTATATTGTCATTATATGGAATAAAAACAGCCTTTTTAACCTTTTTAGATCATAGCAAGATATAGTGTGCGCCTATTTGTCATTAAATACAAATAAATATGAAGATAAATCATAATCCGATATTTTGTTTTCTTCCTGTAAAGAAAATGTATGTGCTTAACATTTGAACCTATAATGTTGTAACATCATCTCTCAATCGATCTGCAACTTTTATTGTCTTGCTGTGAATCATTCAAACCCGCCCACTTTTTAGCAGTCCAATCAAATGCAGAGTAGTGGATTTAAATCCCTCTTGTAACTGTTAATCTTACATGCTCTAAATTCCATATTATTGGAACTTTGCGTGGCTATTTTAAGGACATATTCTATTTATAATTTACTTCTATGGACCAAATAAAAGTCAGAAAAGGAATTAAGCAAGCCAAACTCATGGGTACAAACCAAACAAAGAACTGTACATATTCAGAGAATAGTGCGGTAGGTCAAAGGCCAACAGGAACACACAATAACAATGATCCTTTTGCCTCGCACATTTAAACCACAACTGTGTGTGTGTGTGTGTGTGTGTGTGTGTGTGTGTGTGTGTGTGTGTGTGTGTGTGTGTGTGTGCGCGCGTGCGTGTGTGTGTGTCCGTGCTGCGTTTAGGAAACGACTGCTTCCTTACCTGGATGCCCTCTAACCACATCTGCATCCTGTTTTATACCACGGCCCCTCTGCAATCTCCCCCACACCATTAATTTTACTGAAAGCCATTCACAATAACCATGAGATACTGGGCAGCGGTGTTCAAACGCTTTCTTCCCCCCTTCTTATCATAAAGGTCCCACATGTCTTGGCAATATCCCCAAAAAATAAATAAAAAAGATAAATTTGTCCTAATTACGTCCCTCGAACAATGTTGTTTGACGGCCAAAGACATCAAATCAAATACTATTTTGATTCGGCAAAAGTGGTGTCAAGGTCTTATATTTTCATTGCAGGTACATTGACTGATAAATATGAGGGAGAGAAGAGTAATTATAGGGTGGAAATGACATCAGAAATTAAGCAAATTGTGAAAGGGTTCGCCTTTAAATGGGTTTGAGCCATGAATTAAAAAGACCATTAACTGGGAAGAGGCAGGTGTTATCCTCACTGCCCAAAACAAAACAAACAAAGAGGGTGTGTGCGTGCGTGCGTGCGTGTGTGTGTGTGTGTGTGTGTGTGTGTGTGTGTGTGTGGGAAGAGATGCAGGTGTGTGTTGTTATCTATGAATCCCATGTCATTACCAAGTGAAGCTGTATTTAGCTCGTTTTCATTTCAGTTCAGTGGTAATTTGCAATCCCATAAATAAACCACCCTGTGTCCTTTATATTCAGAGCTGGGGAACTGTCATTAGTGTGAATACAAACTAAATCTTGAATGCTCCTAATTATTGTCTATTATTGTAATTGTAACTTATGTGAAAATGCATTTAGCCCTTAAATGAGCAATCACATATAAATAGTATATAACATTAATTCATTGGTATTTTCCACATTACACCCTTATTACACTGTTATAAAACCAATTGTACACATTGAAACACCCCTATTACAGTCCTTTTACACCGTTATTTCACAAATATTACACCAATATTATAACCATGTTACACTGTTATTAAAGCAATATTACACATTAAAACACCCCTATAACACAGATATTCCACTCTTATTACACCATATTACTCCGTTATTACAGCCATGTTACACCATTATTGCACCTGTATCACACCCATATCATACCCATGTTATACTGTTTGAACACACATATGACACATTAATATATAACACCCCTATTACAACAAAATAACACTGTATATATGACCCATATGACTATGCATTTTTTTATTTTACGCATGGACACAGCCTGTCATATACCTGTATCTCCCAAGGATACAGAAACCATTTAAGGCTTAAAAACCTGTTTGTACCTATATATTTCAATTAAAAGTTCAGTATGTTTTTCCCATCATATCCATTCTCAGCAAGTCTACATGATTCCATATTCCAAAGAATTGTACTACAAGTAAATTGTTGCACAGTGACTCCACCAGATATCAAAAGGCAGAGGATCAGAGTCTCATTCCACCCCATTTTGTGTTGCCATAGTTTTTTTTTCTTTCATTTTTTATCAAACCTGTGTCTGGTCTTTTCATGAGCCCAGAGAAATGTAAAGGTGATGAGAGGTCCTCTGCCTGATAGGACACAGGGCCAGTGTGGTGATCAGACAAAATTACAGCAAGTCCCCCCCCCCCCCCCCCTGTCGACTATGCTTGTCTTTTTTATTTTTTATTTTCATTTAATCAAAGCTCCTGCAGCCTGATGCTGCCCTCTCTCTGGGCCAGGTGTCAAACGGTTTCCATTGATGTCTATGCGCTGGTAATCACAACGTCTATCCACAGATGCCTGCTTGCACCGGCGTTCCACTGGGGCATCGCATTCTCCGCTCAACACCTTTGAGGCATGTAAGATTATTTCTGCAATCTGAAAAGAGAGAATAACCTCTAGGAAGAGACCAAATCACAATATAAAGTAATTAAGCACATTATCAACGTGGAGGTTAATTAGTGAGACCCTATTCGTCGGCACCACTGGTAGCATTGCAAACAGACAAATGCTTTCGTGTTCTTCTCTTTTTTGACCACACTCCCACACATGCACACACACACTGCAGGCGCTTGATTGTCACTGTTTGGGGCTCTGAAATTGATTAAACAACTTGCAATCCAGTTTAATTAATGGAAACTATCTGTAGTTCAAAGCTATTTAGTGGAATGTTGTGCCTTAGCGCTGCCCTCCTGTCTCGTTTTGCTTAGACAATCATAGAAATTAATTGAATTCCGGCATTACTGTATATGGGAATACCTTAAAACAATGCTATAGCCTATTAAAAGATATTCTATGTATAAGCACACACAACCTTGAGGGGTTGATATACTGTTAGCCAGTGTTCATCCTTTAACATTAAAGAACTGTGCCAGGCTGTAATATCAGAATACAGCGAAGACAACATGGCCAGCCTCTATATCTCTGAAGTGCAGCTGAGTCCAAAATGGCACATTGACAACAACATACACAGAAACAAAAGGCAAGGCATTCCTAATTATTGACAAGCAACATATATTTACTTTTCCTCATTTCAAAATGATAAGTCCTTCAAGCTCCAGTCAGTGTCTGCAGTGTGAAGATGTCCCTATCAAGAAGTACAGGCGTACCTGTTTGTTCAGGAAGGCTTGGCAGGAAACCCCCCCCTTCTGTTGCAGCACTGGGAAGCTATTAACCACTTTAACTTGACTTTTTTTTGTTCACATATTATTTTTGATTCCTCCTCTTGTGTGTCATACCTCATTTTATTGCACTAAAAAAGGGATAAAGCTTCAAATGTAGAAGTGAACATCCTTATTTCTTGTTTTTAACTCAAGCTACTCATTTCCAACCAGGGTTAATATATTCACAGAGTTAAAAAAAAAGTAACAAAGCTCAACACAACCAACTTAAAGGTGGGGTATGTAATTTATTTCAGAAACACTTTTTGTTATATTCCATGGAATGCTCTTAACATCCCGATAGCAATGAATATATTAAATGCTTTGACAACAAATCCATAAAAAAATGTCATCTGTGGAAGCCGTAGTACTCTAAAAAGCACGACCAATCATCTGAGCCGGCCCGGCTAAAATAACTGGATGGCCTACCTGCCTGTCAGCCTTCCATCTGTGCACAAACTTATCTCGTGCCCTCATTGGTCATGTGCGCGTTCGTGTGTGTTGGAGGAGGGGCTCTGTAAGGAAGTTGTCACGATCTGTCTGTGTTGTGTTTTGTCTTGTCCTTTTCTGTCTTTGGTTTCATGTTTTATTTTGAAAAGTGTTCACCCCCTGTCTTGCCAGTTGCTTTCTGTCTGTTTTCCCTCCTACCTGATTACCCGATTGTGTTCACCTGGTGCCCCTGTGTTTTCTCCTCCCTCCTCACCTGTGTCTTGTTTGTCTTAGTCTTGTGTGTATTTAAGTTCTGGTTTTTCTGTCTGTCATTGTTGGTTCCTTATTTGTCTTTGACTGTGTCACGAGGTAGTGTTCTGTTTTTGACACTTTGGCCTTGGAATAAAGGTATTTTTCTTTGAAATCTGCATTTGGGTCCTGCCTGCTTCACTCAACCCTGACAGAAGGAACCAACCAGAAATGGACCCAGCAGATGATCCATTTGAGGTAGAATTACAAAATGTTACTTTTTTTTGGCTTGCTGCTTTGATTGGTGAAAGAGAGCGTCCAGTGTTCGGCAGAAGAAGGCCGCTCTGGTAGAGGCGCACCGGGTTGGCAACAGAGAAACCATGGTTGTTGAAGTTCTTACCTGGCTGAATTATGGACTTCCTCCAGACGTGTGATTCCCGGCCTGCTAGCTCCAGGCATGCTAGCCCCTTGCCTCTCAATTCCCAACCTGACACCATACGTCTCGGTGTGTTCCGTCTGGAGTCAACCCCTGCTTCTTCCCCATTTCCTGCTCCTGTCCAGGAGCCGTTTTTGGGTACTCGTCTGGCTTTTGGAGGTCCACGGAGCCTCCAAAAGGCTCCTAAGAGAAGGAGTCGCAAGTCCAGGCTAGCAGCCCGAGCCCCAGAAGCCATGCTTTGGGCTTCAGTACAGACCCACACAGCCATGGTTCCAACCCCAGTTCTGGTCCCAGCAGCCATGGTTCCAGCCCCAGTTCTGGCCCCAGCAGCCATGGTTCCGGCTCCAGAACCGGCCCACAAAGCCATGGATCCGTGCATCAGTACCGGCCCACACAGCCATGCTTCCGTGCTCCATTACCTGGCTCACACAGCTAGGATCCAGGCTTCTGTTCCGTACCCAACAGCCATGGTTCCGGCTCCAGAACCGGCCCCAGAAGCCATGGTTTCCGCTCCAGTACTGGCTCTCTGGCCGACGCCAGCTCCCCGTGTCCTGTCGGTGTACAGGCCGACTCCAGCCCCTCGTCTCATGTTGGCTCTCCGGCCGACGCCAGCTCCCTGTGTCCTGTCGGCGTACCGGCCGACGCCTGCTCCCCGTGTCCTGTCGGCATTCCGGCTGACTCCAGCCCCCCGTGTTCTATCGGCGAACCAACCGTCTCAAGTCTCCTCTCGAGTCTCCTCTCCAGTCACTACTCAAGTCCCTTCTCTAGTCCCTACTCAAGTCCCTACTCTATGTCTTGTCCCGTTGGGGGTCCCGCCGACTACTCTTCTGTCGGGGGTCCTGCCAACCCTATGTCCTGTCCCGTTAGGGGTCCCGCCGACTACTCTTCTGCCGGGGGTCCTGCCAACCCTATGTCCTGTGCCGTTGGAGGCCCCGCCGACTACTCTTCTGCTGGGGGTCCTGACAACCCTATGTCCTGTGCCGTTGGAGGCCCCGCCGACTACTCTTCTGCCCGGGGGTCCTGCCAACCCTATGTCCTGTGCCGTTGGAGGTCCCGCCGACTACTCTTCTGCCGGGGGTCCTGCCAACCCTATGTCCTGTGCCGTTGGAGGTTCTGCTGGGGGTCCTGCCAACTCTATGTCCTGTCCCGTTGGGGTTCCCGCCAACTACTCTTCTGCCGGGGGTCCTGCCAACCCTATGTCCTGTGCCGTTGGAGGTCCCGCCGACTACTCTTCTGCCCGGGGTCCTGCCAACCCTATGTCCTGTGCCATTGGAGGTCCCGCCGACTACTCTTCTGCCCGGGGTCCTGCCAACCCTATGTCCTTTGCCGTTGGAGGTTCCGCTGGGGTTCCTGCCAACTCCATGTCCTGTCCCGTTGGGGGTCCCGCCGACTACTCTTCTGCCGGTGGTCCTGCCAACACCGTGTCCTGTCCTGTTTCGGGTCCCATCGACACCAGCCCTTGCCCCGTCGTGAGTCCCACTGACACCAGCCCATGTTCCGTCCAGGGTCATCGTCTACGCCTGACCCATTAGGGGTTCCATCAGCTCCTGCCCGTCCTTGTGCCCAGCCCCCTGAGTTCCCCAGCCGTGGTCTTCGCCCTCGAGCCCGGCTCCCTGAGTGCCGCGGTCTTCGCCCTCGAGCCCGGCCCCCTGACTTTCCCGGCCGCGGTCCTCGCCCTCTGGCCTGGGCCTCCAGACCCCCTCCACCCACCCTTGTGGCCCTAGTTTTGAAATCTGCATTTAGGTCCTGCCTGCTTCACTCAACCCTGACAGAAGTCTGAAGGAAGTGGCAGATTTTTTACGGTTGTGTACATTTTTCAAATTCTAGCGCACTCCATTCTTACCTACCCCATCTTTAACTAAAAAATAAAAGAATTACATTTAATTCATCTATGTGTAGCCTATATGAAGAGTTAAACAAAAGACAGGATAGTAAATTGCTTTTGTCAGTAGGCACATTGTGCGTGAAAACCAGTTAGAGATTGACCAAAAAGAAGCCAGGAAGTCCAATCGAATCGAACAAGACTATGAAAACATTGAAATGCTTCTCTTTTGATTTACAACCACAGTAAATATTTTCTGAATAAATTAATGGTTTGAATTGCTACAGTGTCAAGATGTCTTCAATACAGCACAATGTTTGTCTTTTGTTAAATTATAACACATTTCCAGCGGATGAGAACTATAAAACAGCCAGTTTCAGTGAAAACATATTGTACCAACATCCACTTTCATAATGTTTAAACATGTAAACATTCAGTTAATCTGTTCCTAAAAATAAGCTTTAATGTTGAATGAACCAAAAAAACATTTGCTTAACCTGTTAAGCCCGAGAAACCCCGGTACCGGGGCACTCCCGCAACATCTTGCAGGACTCAGTGTCTGAGGGCATGTTCATTTAATAAACTATGAATGTTTTATATCCATGTAAAGGGAAGAAACTCATCTACTGTAACTGATCATTTTAATTTTTTTTTCTAAAAAAAACACACAATGCTAACGCTGAGCCTCTGAATTAGCAACGAGCGAAAAATGCTAACAGATTACTGCAACGAAATTCACTCACAAAACCTTATTATTTATCTTTTCTGCACATCCAACACATCGTTTCACATCGTGAGAGGACACAGAATCGATGGGTACATATATTATCACTCAATGATACGAACTCGCGACTTTATAAACAAAAACAGACATCAAAACATGTGGCGCTAGGTAGCTAAAAACGCTAACATGGTTTACCTGTGTCGTAGTCTGGTCAAAAGTGGTCTTCAATGGCATTAAAACGATAAAAACGCTGCTGAAGTTAATCCATAGGTTAATCCAATGTGTCTGTGTCCCTTTGAAATGATTTCTGATAATCCATAAGCAATAAACCTGCTTTTCCGTTTCCAGATGTCAGAGCTAGAGACAGCTTCACTCTCATGCAAAACCACCTGTGCGAAGCCCACACCTTTTTGTTTTACCATGTGTGTGAGTGGGGAGATTCCCCTTCGATTCTATTGGCTCTAACGGTCAGAAAGAGATGTCATCCACCGAAATCACCTCAGAGGTGGAGTTTTTTTTGCAAAACCTCTCTAAAAAGGTAAAATGTCACTTGTTTTGCATCAATCTCGATACAAGGTACTTATTATATGTTGTACTTTGGATTCCTAAAGCTTTTATTCTACCTTACCATCCAAGGGTAGTTTCCACTATAAGTAAAAAATAATTTTTGGACAGACACTATAATAATAATATAATAATTTACAGTTTTTTACTATGTTCAATCTGAATTTTCTTTAAAATAAAAAACATCTATATTGATTCTGACTTTTCTACATCCAACTCACAGGTTTATCATTACTTTGAGAAAAAAGATTATTAATTTAACCCTTTTTAGAAGGGAAGATATGGTCGTTTGTTCTGGGAATGTCATTTTCGAGCCTGAGACCTGAAAAACAGGCTCAGGGCTAAACAGGTTAACAAATTATCTTTATTTGCTGTTTTAAGTTCTGCATCATAATAGATTTCCATACCATAATAACACAGAAGATATCATATTGGATCAGTCGTTGTTTTTTCTAAATTTCAGTACAAAATGATTTCCATTACAACAAACATTGTTAGGACAGGACCACATTCAATGCAACATACAAAGTGTATATAAATACATATATTATAAATGACAAGTATAAATGTTAACCTAGATAGTACAGTATACACTTACGTTTCAATTCAGAAGTTATAAACACTAAATAAATTCCCCATACTACAAACGGTTAGATACGAATGCAAGTTATAAGAGGAAGTGACAGATTATAAGAAACCGTTCCTTTTTTAAAGGAGATATAAAGCTTAATGCCAAACAAAAAGATGTCAAACAGCTGCTTATTTGCCCCTAAAACCTAAAAGTAGGATCAGACAGCCATCTCCCCACCCTCCCTCTCCTTTCTCTCCATCCCGCTGCCCCTCCCCCCCTCTCTTTTTCTTCTTAAATGGCATGAAGGTTGAGATGGCTGGAGTCCAAGATCATCGCGCCTGAGACCACACAGATGGGGAGAGATAAAAGTTCTCTGTGAGCCGCTCACAGTGCTGCCATTTTCCACACAAGTAGAGGGGACATGGGGAGGGGGGCGGGGGGGAGCCACCTGCGGCCGTGACATCACCGCCTTATCACATATCATGTATCACCTGCAGCTCCACGTCAAGCCCAAAGAGACAGATTTCATCTGTCATCTCTGAGAGGATCTCAATATAATTTACTCTGCTGATCTGACATCCAGAGGAGAGGAGGAGAGTTGCCAAACCTAATCTTACAGATGAGGACTCTCCTCTTTCTGCCCAGTCATGTCCCTGTGTGCCGATGGAAAAGGGGGAGAGGGGTTGGCATATCAGATGTTGCTGTTATTTGAAAGCAGCATCTCGGGTTAAGTGGCTCTTGTGGTTTCCTTTCTCTGTCAACCCAATACATTTACACGTCGACTTACTGTTCCGTTTGTTCCAAAGAAACATCACATGGCTACGTATGCCAAAATATTTGAAAAATGCCCAATATTTAGCAAGAGATATTTAGTACACATGGACATGGAAATGCAGACTTAACCCAAATGTGCTCCCGTCTCCACGTTTGTCATACCCGTCTGTGTGCGACTACAATGGAACAACTTTGTAGGCAAGTATGCAAAAAAGAGATTATCATACATAAAAGCCAGAAGCAAAAAACACAAGTGGTATCAAAAAGCATAACCTAATTAGAAAGACTAATCAACTTTAATGTCTTCATATTTAAGGGAGAGGGAAGGGATAATTAGTCTTGGGGTTCAGTCTCCTTTCCTCTGCAGTCATGCTACTAACAAGAGTTGATGCTGTCTAGAACGGCCACCCACATATAAGCAGCTAATTGCAGGTCTTCGCCCTCAAGCACCCTTCTAGTCATAGAGACAACAGGGAAATTGGCCATTTCAGCTGTGCTGGGTATCATTAATAATTAATGGCACTTTCAACAGTCAGACTGTCCCTAAAAACCTAAGCAAGAGGTGTTCTGGGAAGTATACAATGTGGCATTTGCTCTGAAAGCAAATGTTGTCTTTTTACCTTCTTCTCTCATGAATGCTGTTTTTATTTTATGAGATGTTTTGTAGTGTGAGAGAAGTACTGCTCTGAGATTTGTCACATTTTCAAAATCCTAATTAACAACACGGTGAAAAAAACAGTACATTTACTTTTTACTATCCTACAGCAGAGACTACACACATTCAAATACAAGTTGACTGATGGCCATCTGTTATCATACTGTAGGTGAACTTCTCTGCAGGGCCCCCCTCATGTAGTAAACATTATTTGAAAGCCCCCCTATACACACACCTAGAGTACATGCACACAGTCTCACGTGCAATTGTTGCTTGAAAAGAGAATTCTTTTTTTGTGATTAAAACATTAGTGCAACTTCAGTGTGTGACATCGTACCAGAAACACTTAACAAATCAATTTTAGAGTAGAGGAACGTTATACTGTGTAAACCAAACAACTAAAATGTCCTCTCATATAAAAAATGCCATGTTTGCTATCTCCCTGGGAATGAACAAAAACCTTCAAATGTTCTCGGTTAGAATTACACTTCTAGTCATATCCTAAAAAAATCTGATTAAGTCTATTTTGATTGCTGTTATTAATGTTTGACTCATAACAGGGAGTTAGACCATGGGTTCAAACGGTTCAAACCATAGACTGTATGGTTCAAACTGAAAGAAATACAGGAAGTAAAGTCCCTATGCAGGATAACATGGTTGTCTGCTACTGACTTATTGCAAATTAAAAAAACATGTATTGATATCTCAAATTCAAATAAATATGGTAAAACATCAAATATGTTCTTATCTGGTGAAATACAACATCATTTATAATGTTTTTTTGGAGAAAGAAAAGGATAGAAAAGAATTGTTTTCCAATGATTATACAATAATAATAACAATAACAATAATAATGTCATTATTGATATTAATAATACAAGGGTTAAATTGTCATTATTTAGTATTTGACACCTCATTCTGCTGTTACAATACTGCTGCGCTCTAACAGCATGTTTTTGAATCTTCTGTCCATAAGGCAGCTAATACATTTCATATTAATAATTGTTTCATGTGGTTACTCATGTGAGTGATGAAATAATAAACTAATAGTTTCCGTGTTCAAAACAGTGAGGAAGAATGATTTCCTCATAAAAACAGCGGCAGTAAGGATGATCACATTTCCCCCTCCTAGGAAGTCATCCACAGCACTGTTCAAGGGTAACCAACCACTGTCTTATAACTTTATTATTCTTTCTTAATCGGTTTATAAATATTTATGAATCGCCAAAGCCACCCTAACTCGCAGCTGAGATTGAAGCCGGAGCCGAGTATGTACATTCCAAAGCAGCCGGGGGTTGGGAGGGGAGAGATAGCGTGGACAGGAGATTTGTGACAGAGCAGAGCATGAAACCCATCAGTTGATGAGTGGAAATCCCTACTTTCTAATTAATAGAGGTACACAGGCCAGGGGGATAAGGAGGATCAGGGAAATGAAATCAGCAAAAAGATACCATCACTCATTTCTGAGGTCCATTGTCACACTTCAGAATCTGCTGTAATGAATCACTCAAGCATTCTGCAGATACATTTGAATGGTAGGGGAAAATTCATTGTCCGGTGGAGAGCATTCGATAAGGATCTTTTCTCTTGCCTCTCCCTTTTCTTCAGCCTCTTCTTTCCCTCTTTTGTCAGAGGGTGCTCTGATCAAAAAGCGAAATCAAGGCTCAAGCTGCAACAGGTGCGCCGTCTGAAAGGCTGCCGCAATCTGCAAGTGAACTGGAAAGCTATCTCGGATAAAAAAAGGAACCGATTCCAGAAGTTCCAAGGGATTTGCTTTTGGGGGTTGAGAAAGTCAGAATGGGGTATGGAGGAGGTCCATAAATTACTAAAGGCTTATGACAAAAATTACAGAAGATGTGCTGAGTCTAAATCAATTCTTATGTACAACCGGCAACACACCAACTCCCCTTTGAGATGAAACATTTGATTTGAAAAAAACAGCAAACAGCAAAAAAAGATGGGAACTGATCTCATGGTAAAGCGTAACAATAGCATGCCACTGTTAAAGACATTCTGTGTGTCATATACGTATTAAAACGATTAGTGTGTCATTCAATTACTCATTTTTTTTATTCCCAACAATATGGAGGCAACTGGCAGCAATAAACGTGTGGTTATTGTTGTGAATTTAAACCAAACTACTTGGTTAAGTTTGGACAATAAATGTACTTGGTTAAGGTTAAGTGAAACATTGTGCTTTAAGAGGAAACAAGTACTTATGTTATGTAAATTAAGTTAGTCAAGTATAGTCCACGTAAAAGATCAAACTTGACGCATGGTCGCAGTAACCAACTTGTCGTTAGCATTGTTAATTCAAACAAAACTAGTTGGTTATATTTAGGCAACTTCTCAGTGCGATGTAGGCAACTTTGGGGTTTGTGTTCAAATAACTCCCGTACGTAAGTTAAGAAGTCAATGTTAACCGCCACCTGCGAACACATGGTCGCAGTATCAAACATACCGTTAGCATCGCTAATCCAAACTAATTTAGTTTGTTATGTTAAGGCAACAGAACGTCTAGGTCTAGGCAACTTGTGGTCTGGGTTAAGTGCATATGATACGTAAACTAAGTTACGTACGTAAGTAAGAAGTCAGCGTAAACCGCAACAACAAACGTATGGTCGTCGTTTCAAACACGTCAGCATGGTTCATTCAAACACATTTAGTTTGTTATGTTGAGGAAACAGAATGTCTAAGGTCAAGGCAACTTTGTGATTTGGGTCATTTAAAATAAGGTAAGCCAGTTGACTTTTGCACACAAACAGCCATCTCCTAGGTTAAAGACTTTTAATTTTTTCCCTCCTAAATCACCTGACTTTCAAAGCACTTATATTGCCAAAATGGCACGCGAAAAGCAAAAACTGCACGGTGATGATTTACCAAAAACGTGTGTTATTTATATGTGGGGCTGTCACATTACAACTCCTATGTGTTTTCCATTCTGATGTTTTCTTTTTGGGAGTATCACTGTTGAATGTAACACATGATTTATCAGTGCTCTTACCAAACACTGTGAAAATGCAAAATATATGATATACCATTATTGGCTTGTAACCCTTATTCGCCACATTGTTTTTGAAGCATGACGACAAAGGCAGACGTCATTCTACTCATCCTACATTATTTACATTTGACTGTCATCTCATAAATCCAACTTATATGATGGCTGCTATGGCATTAACCCTTTGCCCTTAATGCAGAATGTTTTTGTAACGGAAAAAGAGGTCTTGAACCTCTCGCCTGTTTGTAACTACTGTACAACATTAACAGTTTAATCTGCTGCTCTTTAAGCAATAAGAGAAATGCACGCATAAGCCCGGCACACATTAGCTGCAGCTCAGGGAACTGGCAGGCTGAACACAGCTCCTCGACACCCTGGAATGCACGACTGTGATGGTGAAATCTGAAGACGACATGAAATGAGAAACAAAATGCAGCACATATCTTTCCATATCATACATCCTCAGAAGGGATTTGCCAGAACTGCCTTTAGACATTATTATTCCTGTTTGCAAAATGCAACCAAGTGCACATTTAAGTAAATAAATATACATTAGCTTCTGTCTAGCCTTTGTCTTTGTTTGCTTTGCAGAGATAATTTAAGTTTTCAGTTTTAAGTAGTTCAATCCAACCCAGGGGAGCGAAACCCCTGCGAGACAAGATTGTTTTAACTCCTTTTTCTCTCTTTTTTCTTTTTCATACATCAACCCTTATATCCCAATGCAATTATTTAATATACACCCACTCATAGTCTGCATATGAGATATGAATATAATTGTATGTTACTTTTTAATTACAGGAAAAATCTAACTTGTAAGATGATGGGCTGGAAGGTGCCATTGCATTGTTATTTTTTTTCATCCTCGTTTTCTGATTATGTGAGCTGGGCTCCTTTGCTAAGCGATGATAAGCAGAATTTCCATGTTCTCTGCATAATTAATCCATCTCTGCCTCTCTTCATGCCAACTCTGCCGTTATCGCCCGCACATGCCTGAATTGCAAAAGAATCCGCTCTTCAATTGGAACTTATTGATATTCAAAAAAAAAACTGGAAATCCTCAAATTTAAGCTACAGATTGTTAAATGGATTAATTTCGCGGCAATCGCGGGCATCTAACGCGGGGAGACAGGCAGAGCAAATTGAAAGCATCTGTTTGTGGAGTTTTAGTCCCAAATGATGGGGTTTTATTGGCATGTTTTTTTCCCTCCATAGTCAGAAATTACCATTTATTTGCATGCCATAAAATACTTTTATATGGTTGAAAATTCAGAGGAATCTCTTTCAATGCCTGTCGTTGGATTCATGATAACAACTTCAGCTCCTCACATCTGGACGCTTTTGATACTGGCTGAAAGGAATGTCTGAATATTTAATATTTTTATCTGTTTTCATCGATGGTTTCACCATTAAGGATGGCTCTGCTGTTTGCATGGAGCCTGGCAGATGTAGATTTATTTTCCGAGCTGTCTACGGCCTGCCTTTCTGTGAATATATTGATGCATTTTTCCATTTTGCTGTGCACTGATGCCTCTGCATATGTAATAAACCTGCAGACACACTTATAAAATACATCAACAGACTGTATTATAATGTTGCGTTTAGATGTGGGTCCTCACTTACTCATGCACATATAGGAACAGGGGGAAGAATCAGTCACACATATCAAATATAATTTACTTGACCTCATAAAAATGAATAATGTTAAGTCACAGGATGTCAAAACACACAATGTTCTCGTGTATACAAAAGCAAATATGTTATTATGACATTTGCCATGCAACATGGAAACAGTGATAGATTGAAACATGGACACAATCTGCTATGGAGTCAGCTATAGTGCCCATTTGAACTAATGTAAGAGCATTAGATTCAGACAGCTGCTTAAATTGTTCAATTTCATAGATGTGGAAATAACATTCAATAAAATAATGAAAGACATTGCACGATAATATCTTTGTTGCATCCAATGCATTTAGAAGCTATCACACTTAAGTTACACAGCTGGGATTATTAAATGGATACAAATAAAAACATTTTGTGTGAGCTGTGTTTTATTTTTTAATGTACAAACTATTGTGATTTAAACAGGTTAATTTTGTATTGAAACGCAATGACAAACACTAACAGTATCAGGTAAACATGTTAAATATGTGTTTGTTTACTGTGGCTCAGTAGCCTTGAAAATACTTTAAGATGTGCTCATTAAAAAAGATCATAATACCATGTTGTAAGTGTTTTTTGAAGGTGAAGGTCTGAAGAAATGATTGTGAAGGTTGTTCAAATGATTTCCTTTATTATAATTATTTGTTTAATTATTATGATATGAGATCCATGTATCCGGCTTACAGTATGTGAATGTGTGCTGTTTTGCAGGCCAGAACATTGTTAACAAATGTATATATATGTATTCATCATTAGGCAGGAGTTCCATATTTACACAGAGGTTTCATGTGATAGGTAGAAACTAAAAGTGGTAAGGTATTCTATATTATGCAGTCATCAAACTGTATGCAAAGTGACATATCATTTTGAAGACATTACTTCAATCCAGTTCACACCTTTGGTCCCCACAAACAACAAACACAGGAAACAAGTGCCAGCCCTTCCCATTGTCTGACTTTTAATGTAGCTATTAATAAAGATGTATTATTACAAATCCAAAGGTACAGTATAAAGGATCTTATTTCTTTATGAAATTGACTATTGAGAGGTTTTTTGTTTTTATGTTAAAGGCTCCCAATGAATGATGTATTCATTGTACAGGCTGCATTTACTCACCTGACCCTGTCATTTCAATTTAACTTACTTAGAATGCAATATTATTATTAAAAAAATGAACTCCTTGAAAGGAATACGGATATTCATGATGTTAATCCATAAAAGGCTTGCTGGTTATCCCCTGGAGGTGTCACAATCTCTGCTTTTGACCACATAAAAAGACAGTGAGATTAGCAGGGAGAATATACTGCCCCGTGGTTCCACCCCCCCTCTAAAAAACCCTTTATTTACCAGATTGACACACTCCCAAAGGGAGGAGCATAGTGTGTTCATCCCGCCCTCTTTTAGTACTCCCATCCCTTGCTTAGACTTGAGATTGTTGGTGTAATCTTAAGAAGCTTTGGGGATGTGTGGTTTCATATTTTTGAACATTCCGACTTTTTTTTAGCTTGTTTGGGCTTTGTTTCAAATGGCTCTGTGTGTTATATATCTCCCTGGTAAACGGGTGGGTTGGGTAGGAGATGGAGGAGGTGGGGTGGGGAGGGAAGGGTGCTGGATGGTGGTGCGGGGAGCGAAGCCTCCCTGGAAGGAGCTGGCGTGGAGGCCTCCAGGGCCGCGGGGGGTTCTGGCAGGCCGGCCGACGATGGCACTCTCTCAGACATCTGTTTGCTCACTGCTGCTGGAGCTGCTGGCTGGGTAGATGGGGGGGGGGGGGGGGAGCTGGAGCATTCAGCCACAACCAGCACCAGCATCTTACCCAGGAAAAACAACAGCAAGTCAACATTAGAGCTATTTAAATTATGAAGGGTTGCTTTTTTAAAGTTAAACAGGATCTTCAAATTGTGGATGTCTCTGTTGGTATTAAAGGTGGATGATGTACAAGTAGTTTACTGGTAGTAAGTTGACACTGTAACAAGTATAATTATTATTAAGTAAAGGTATTATCATCTAATTTGTGCAAAGTACCAACATTAAAACTCATTTTACACTAGGGCCTATTTAACAACAATATTTTTTATATTAATTTACTGTAATTATTGATGCATTATTGTTTTAGTTTATTTTACTTTAATGCTTATATATATAGTATTGCCTGCTTGTCAATTTCCCCAATTGTTCAAATATGTTTATCATGAACTAGAAAAAATACATTATACATTTCTCATGATTTTATTATGTATTATTTATCTGAAACCAAATCGTTAAATGTTATCAAATATAGGATGTAAGTGCTTCTACATTGAAGGGAAGTAGAGGTGTAAATTAGCAGGAAAAGGAAATACTCTAAACAAACCAAAATACCTCTGTCTGTACACACAAACTGAAAGATTGACATTAAAGCTAACTTTGACTTTGACTTAATTACATTTGTAAAATAAACGTACTAAAATGTCATCTCGACCACTGATTAGCATGGCATTTAAAGAAACATTATACACCCAATTGCAAAGAATTATGGGATACTGTACAAAAAGACTTTGCAGCTTTACTTTGCCTCTGAACAACTTCCTGTTTCAGATGCGTTTCCCTCTTCATTCCTGTCTCTCTCTCTCTCTCTCTCTCTCTCTCTCTCTCTCTCCCTCTCTCACACACACACACACACACACACACACACACACACACACACACACACACACACACACACACACACACACACACACACACACACACACACACACACACACACACACACACACACACACACACACACACACACACACACACACACACACACACACACACACACACACACACACACACACACACACAGCCCTTACACCCTCTGGAGACACACCAGTCCCCAGCAGCCAGAGGGTGCTACCCCAGCAGCAGCAGCCTCTCTCTGCTGCTGCTCCTTCAGGGTGGAGCCCCGTCCGAGCGATGGCTGTCACTCGCAGCGCCACCGGACATGTCTGACCCCTTATAAAAATCAAACCTGTGAGTTGTCCTGCCAGGCTCCTTGTGACATCACCCGGTCTCCACAGCAGCTCACTGAAACAGACTGCAGCCGTTATTACAGTATGGCAGTAATTCAGTTTAGGATGGTTGTTAAATTAATGCTGGCATGACAACGTTTGGGAACACCTGGGGAAGTTACTGCACAGGATGATCATTTAAGACGTTGCATTAATGTTGTGACTTTTTTGCAATGCAAAAACATGATTTAGGATCTGTTGGAAAATAAGTATATGACGAGTGGGGGTCAGAAAGTGGGAGGGATCCATTTTGCACCCAAGATGTTTCAAGGGAATAGGAGAGGGCCTTTTGACTTTTCATCGATTTATTTGATTCCTCTTTGAGAAGAAAAAAAAAGTGAAATATCTTCATCAAAAACGTGTTTTATTTCTATGCCCGCCAGTCATTAAAGGTGTGTGTTGTGTTTTTGACAACATTGAGAGGTTATTTTTCCTCACAAAAAATTCAAAATGGCTATTCATTTGTTATTCAACGTTAAATTGGCAAAAAGTAAATCAACACTAAAAGCAGAAGTACAGTTAATTATTTTGTTAAATGTGTTATACCAAAAGACAGTGACTTCTCATGTTTAAAAAAAAAAAATATCTGGGAAATTCAATAAAATAGAACATCTCATTTATCTATGATTCCCTTTATTTTGGTAATTCCACTCCCATTCAAAAAACATATAACTGTCTAATAATGCTGAACATCTTAAATACTCTCACTACTGTATAACGCCAAAGTGAGTTGTTCCAATGGAATATTCTCATATTTTGAGATACTGTTCGGAATAGTGTTGCATTTTTGGGACGTAAGTGGAGGATGCAAATAAAATATTAATTAGGCTTTAGCTATCCTTATGTTATCAAAATGTTTTTTGCACAGTCCCTTACTATATAATGTTAACAAATGTGTTAAATATGAGTTTCTGCACGAAGATAAGGGTCCAACAACATGTTTATTTATACCAATTATGAATGTACCTTTTAAAATGACCAGTAAAACATAGGTAAAACTGAAGCAAAAACATGTTATTCATTCACTTCTGAAACATGCCATTGCTTGAGACAGAGCTGTCAGTAAACACATCATTTAAAAAAAGCTGTATCTATTATTTAATATCAACATGTCACTCTCACAAAATATTGTCAGGCTCTGAATGAGACCCAGTTGGTGCTGTCTTCAGTCAGAGCAGTATTGGGCATACCAATGAGGAAACACACTTTCTTCTGAAGCATATTTTCTTTAAGTATGAACATGATGAAGCCACCAGACAGCCCACCTCCACGCCCCGACCCTGAACGGCGTTCCCCAAATGTGACTTGGCAGTTCTAATCAAATGATTTAGCGCATTAAATCAACCTTTCCCCCTGTAATCAGATTAAGCGTGTGCACTGTGCAGCATCTCCACAGCATACAGTATACCTTAACCTATTAATATGACCAACCTTGTGTCAGTGATTTCCCCTGCGATGGAAACAGTATCATGTTAATTATCACAACCATCTGGTCTGAGCAGTGAAAAAAAGCTTTCTGTTCCTCTCGCAGATTTGTACCTGTCAATCAAAGACAGCTTCAAACAAGCCACTGGGGCTGAGGAACAGCAGAGAAGAACCTCGCTGCAGTCTCAGAGGATTTAGGAGTGGCGTTAAATTAATCTTCAGCTGGCAATTTGACTCTCCCTCTCTCACTGTGTAGTTGCTCTTACCACAAATCATTATTGATTTTGGTGCTGGGTTCCCTAAATTGGCAGTAAATGCTATTTAAGGATGTCATTTTCAAGGATGTGTAAGACAGTTTACTAATTTAAACTTACTACTTTTTGATTTGGGGATTTTTTGGATTAATTTGACAGAAAAGTAAAAAAAATAAACCTTTTTTAATTGTCTTATTCTCACATTTATCACTATTTGTCTATGAATACATCCTTCCTGTCATCCTCGGGTCCGTTTTGACCCATTTCTAAATGTTTTTCTGTCAGAATTAAGGTGTGATTTAATCTTGGTGCCACGAAAACAACTTGTATAATTTCATACTTCACTACTTTCATTGAATTATGTTTTATTCATCGTGTTTTATTTAAATGTATAGCATCTGGTATTGTAATGTGCTGCCATTAAAATTTGAAATGGTTTCAAAATAGAATCCTGACTAAACTTTGAGATACATAAATCAAAATATGTTCCTCTGATCTTAACTGCAGTCAAAATAATATTTTTATGGTGAATTTTTTACCTCAAAATAGGGTTTCATTAGGTATACATGGGTTTTATTGACCATACATGATAAGATAAATAAAACATGTGTTAATACGTTGGAATAAAGCTGGCTTCAAAAAGATTTGGTGATGATTTATGACAAAGCTGAGATATGAAAATGACTCACTGTCCCATGACATCACTTGTGTTTGGATCCTGACCAAAGCTGTATGTGGAGAAGAAAGAAAAAACTTCAGCCACAGGAGGAGAGAGGGGGGGGGGGGGGGGGGGGTTGGGGGGGTGCAGGAAGATACAAACCAAGGAGGCTCGCGAGACAGATGCTCTCCTCAAGGTGAACCGCCGCTGACCCGCCTGCCACATAAATTATTCTGTAGTTTCAGACTCCATTCCAAAGTTGTGGAATTGGGTTACAAGATAATTTCACAGGCCACTTGCTTGTCTTCCTTGGCAGTCCAACTGGCTAATTGAAGAGAGTGATTTCCAGTTTGGGCAACTATTCAGAACATGGCAGTCAAAATCTGAATGATTTCAAGCCTCTCCTTTCCTCTCTCTCTCTCTCCTGCTTTAAATATTCTGAATATTTTTCTCTGTCCATAGGCAGGGTAATTGTAGGCAATGATATGATTGACAGTTTATCAAATATTCATGAATAAACAAGGCATTAACAAGCTGTAAATCCACTGAATATATTTGACAGCAAGTGTACAAATGTTTTGGTATAAATATTGAGGTAAGATGCTTTAAGTAACTCCAAATGTGGACACACTACTTTTGCTGCTCAACATTTGAAATTCCCTACAGTACATAGGCCTACAGAACTCATTCACTCAACAGCATGTTACACTCAAATTGAAATAGTGTTTAAAGACAGCTCAGATATGAATGATCTAGTGTTTCTTGTTTTATGGTGCTTAATTTAATTGTGTTATGTGTGTTTTTGTGTTGTATTCTGCATTTGTGTGTTTTTGGTACGTATTAATATTGTTGAGATTGTGTTTTACTGTATTTTCTGAGTTCTATTGATTAAGGCCCATATAGGGGATTGTAAATTAGCTTATGTTGTAAATCCTGCCATGTGTTGCATTGGTTTGTATTACATACATTTCCTTAAAAATAATAAATAAACAAAAGTACAACAAATGAACCAGTATTTTATAAACTTGCTGTGTGTGCTATACAAATATTAGATTGTAAGTTACTTGTTTCAGTTTTTGGCCAAGAGGTCAAATAACTTGGGTCATGGGATCTCAAGCCAGATCAGAGTGCATTATGGGGGAATGAGTGGCCAGGCTGCAACTGAGCTATTCCTGGAGTATTCAGCCATTAAAGGTTCAGATTTGCTGCTGATAGAACCACATGCTGTATTACATTATCCCATAAACACCTGCTTTGTCGCATGATTGGTAAAATATTAATGTTAAATTAATCATAATGATTTTAAACCTACTAATGAGAGGTGTGAGAAAAATGTTTACCCGAGAAAAGGCATCTTAAAATATGATGTTTTTGTTTTTATTGTGACTACGATGGCTCATGTTGATCCCGGGCTGGAGCTCAGTGTGTCTCCATCTCCGTTTATATTTCCCCCAAAACACGCGCGCTAATTAAGGCCGACGCTAATTAATAGGTGGGAAGTTTAAAGTAATTGTGGATCAAGTGAAGTTCACCGAGCTGCGGCTACGGTACCCGAGGAGGAACAAACCTTATCTTCAAACAAAAGCGCGAAATGCTTTCACCTCCCCAGTCAGTCCGTGCGGATCGCGGCGAAGCGCAGCCTCATCACGGAGCACGGTGCTGAGAAAGAGTGAGAGAGGGAGAGAGCAAGAGAGAGAGAGCAAAGGAGGGTGTGTATTCGTGTGTGTGTGAGGGAGAGAAAGCCACAGCCAGAGCCAGAGAAACGAGAAAGATAAAGGAAAGACAGACGGAACGATAGACTTGTGCGTAAAAAAAGTCCCCCCTTCTTCTTCTTTTTCTTTCTCAATTTACCATCAGACAAAAACCCAAAACCGGCTGCTTGGATGAACCAGAACCTATCGATCTGTCAGTACTACACCTGGATTCACTGACCAGCCGCACAGCAGGCATGTCCCGAAGGAAGCAGAGCAACCCCAGGCAGATCAGACGTAAGTTTATTTTGTCCTTTATTTCATTTTTTTTGAGCCGCTGCTCCGCGTCTCCGAGCTTTCCCAGAGTTTGCGGGGTTGTGTGGTGATAGTGACCGCAGAGGAGCTGATTCAGCAGCCCCTCATGTGTTGCCTGTCACGGTCCAGCTCCGTCCCTCCGCAGATAGGTTTGTGTTTCAAAAAGGTGATTTACAATCCAAATCCCACCGTGCTGCCGGAGGAAAAGTTTCCAAGTTGTAGCAAAATCAAGTTAATTTGTTGTCCGTTTGATTGGACTATTGTAGTTTTCATCCAAAATGGTCTATCAGCCACTTTGCCTCTTTATTAATCACCATTCTTAATTCCAGGCCTTATTACATCCTGGAAGTGTACCACGTTATTGCTTTAAAAGGCCGATTTGCTTTTGAATTGCATTGCTATGAAATGTTTTATTTGTAGACACACTCGTGTCACACACACTCCATCATGTTGTTTACTTGCACATGGTGTCTTTGCATGAATACGTGTGCACACACTGCTATACAAACTCCACAGTAAAGTCTTTATTGGCTGTAGCTTAGTATGGCAGTCAAAGTGTAGCAAGGTATACAATATTACAATTTCAATTCAACTGAACTCTATAATTGCTCTTAACAGCATGTTTTTATTCTGATTCTGATTTACACATATTTAATATTTTAAATGTAGTTTAAATGAAACCTGGAATTAGGGGGAATATAGTTTTGAATGCTGGGAATATTAATACAGTAAAACATTATGGTGCAAATAAAACAAAAAGTGTCACTTTCACATTTCTGAATTATTGTCAACATATTTTATATTTTTATTAAGAACTTTTCATCATTTTATTGATTTTAAAGGGCCTGTAGAGCATCCTTAAATACGTAGTGATTGTTACACACACACCCACACATACCCAAACACACTCCAGCAGACAGTGTGTGTACAGTGTGTGTGTGTGTGTGTGTGTGTGTGTGTGTGTGTGTGTGTGTGTGTGTGTGTGTGTGTGTGTGTGTGTGTGTGTGTGTGTGTGTGTGTGTGTGTGTGTGTGTGTGTGTGTGTGTGTGTGTGTGTGTGTGTGTGTGTGTGTGTGTGTGTGTGTGTGTGTGTGTCTGCTGTTACTCCTGTCTGCTGCTGTCATGCCTAAAAAGCAGACTGGTTACTTTGGGATGAAAATATCAAATATCAAACCACTTCCACTGATGTGTGTCGCACCCAGGATACTGTGTTTCTGCGTCGAGATGTTATGGAGAATTCAGAACTAAGGCAACATTTGTATGTGTGTGTGTGTGTGTGTGTGTGTGGGTGGTGTGTGTGTGTGTTTGCATGTGTGTGTGAGGTCACATGCATGAATCCATGAGGGCATGTGCATGTTAGTATACAATATCTGTTTTAATACATTTGTGTGTGAACGATTCTGTGACACAAGACATGTTTGTGTGTGTCGTCGTGTTTTGTTCTAATTATTATGGTTTCAGTTTTTAAATATTTTTGGGGATAACATTTTTTAAGTTTTTAGGGCAATATGGTTTGGAATTTATAATTTCTTGTTGCCTTTCTGGTAACACAATTAGTGTTTTAAATAGTTTTTCAACAGTATCTTTTATTTATACATATTCAATTTGAAGATAATCCAATTTAGCATTGTATTTATTAATATTATGTGAAAACGGGTTTATTTTTGATAATTTTTCAGAAAAAAAATCGTTTTGCACTCATTTCTCATACAGTTAGAACACTTTGATTGCCATATGGGGAAATATTTGTTTCAGAGTCATCCTTTTTTATTAATTATCTTTGAGTTTGTACTTATGTATTTGTTGGCATCCACCACAAACCTGCAACCACTTTAAGTCAACAAAGAAGCACGACGACGTATGACGTGATTGGCCCACTCATCTCTGGACCAATCCCATCGTAGCATCCGAATTTTGTCGTCGAGCAAAAAGAGCGTCTAACGTTTGTGTGGTGCTTCGTGACCTGGCCTTGTGTGAATTAGTATGTCATGTGTAAGATCTTGTTAATATGGAGCCGCTGTGCAGTGGTATAATCAAGCTCTAGTTAGAAACAGAAAAGGTCACTTGGAGCCCCGATCCTCTCTCCTACCCCGGGAACTCTGGGGAAAAAAAGGCAGGGGAGGCAGTGCACAGAAAGTCAGGCACAGACAGTCATTCTAAAGGACAAAAAGGTTGTTGGGCGCACCCCCCCCCGCCTCCTGCATACATTGGACTGTTATCTAAAATTGTGATTTATGCAGTATTTTAATATTTTGCTTATTCTTTCCCCTTGGGTGCTCTCTGAGCGGTGATAAAAAGGCGATGCTGAAAGAGCACCATTAATTTGCTCCGATGACTGGGGAGATAAGGCCAGATAATGGGAAAGATAAGCAGGGAGATATACCATCAGAAACCCGATTATTACCATTAAAATTCCAGCCCAGCAATCTGCAGCTGGCTGATAATTCCTTCTCCGTTTCCACCACTTTGGATGATAAGGCAAAAAATAGTCACTCAGTGCTCCTTGATTAGGCTGCCTGGATATCCCGATAATACAGTGATAAATTATGTATTTCCCCCCTTGTTTTTTTCCCTTGAAACGTTACATCTGATTTTTTTATATAGATATAAATATATATTTCTGACCCCCTTTTCTCTGCAAACCCCCCTCCTCCTTGTTGCTTTTCCAAGAAAGGAAAAAAAAAGCCATACACTTTTATTGTAATAAGAGTTAGATAGAAAGAGCAGATAGCGGTTGGAGGTGTTTTGTGTGGGAGCACATATCAATGTTATCAGCTCATCTCGCAGGGCCAGCTGCTAGCTGCTGTTGTTTTTAGCCTTATCACCCCGTGCCAATATGCCAATAAATTGCCCAGATTGTTAGCTGTTCCAAGGCGGGTCAGTAGAATTTGACAGGAATGATGAAAATATCGCTGATGCTCTGCGGATTGCGATTAGCTGCTGTAATATGATGTGTGAATTCCACCAAGCTCCCTCTCTCCTCTCTTCTCACCCTCCCTCCTTCCTTCCCCTCCACCCCACCTCTTCCCTCGCCTCTCCCTTGCTGCTGCTGCTGCTGCTGCTGCTGCTGCTGCTGGTGTCCATACCTCTATTCGCACTGAGAGGAGAACATTTTGATGCTTAATAGAAGATATGAACATGGCTGAATTGAAACCAGGCCCCTCAGAGTAATTGTTCTGTAAAATTGCCCCCCAAAGTTCCGCGGCATAAAGGGGAATCTGGATGATGTAGGGAGCGTGCCTCCGCCAGTGTTTATGGGAACATATCGAAGCAGCCCTCTGAGGCCATGTGCCGACGTCTAATGTCAAATGTGCTTATTAAACTGACTTAGTGCTCTCCCCTTTACTGTTGTCTTCTCCGTATGGACCCTCTGAGAATTCATGTTGCTTCCTTTTCTTACTCCACACTGTCCACCCACCATCAGGCAGCGTACTGTAGTGATTATGCTGCTCTGTTACTGTAAGTTTGAACAGCACCCGAGCGGCTAGTGCACAAGCCCCCTGAGCTCAGCACGTGTCACACTGTCCAAATGACTTCTCACGTGATAGAGATCTGTTGCTGCTGCTCCTGCTCCACTGCAGTCACACACATGTTTAGTTTTGACCCCGCATAATGACCTGTGGTTAAAGTTGGAACAGGGGCTCGGGATGCTTTGGTAAATATGACCCGTTTTGTGCATTGTTTTTATATTTGTTATATATTCGATCTTTAGGCCTTTGATGGAAACATTGCTAACTGAGGTTCTTTTATTTGTAATTATAAATTGTGAGAATTGATTAATAGTTAATTCACTTTTTTAAGTGCATTGAGATTACCTTCCTTTTTGTATTCATAGCATAATGGAATAAATATATTTTTTATATTTGACTGTAAAAACAAAACATTAGCTTGGATCTTTTGAAACTGGACATTTTTCAATATTTTTCTGGCATTTATATAGAAAATTATCAAAAGTGTAATCGTTAAAATATAAATACTAATTGCAGCCAATTATTTACTGCTCCTGTTTACACTGAGGTACCTTAAATAGAACACAACATACACACAACCCTCGGATTATTATAATTAGCCCCCCTGCTTTCCCCTGCTAGTCAGTTCAGAGCTGAATGACAGCCACACGGCGTTCTCTGCGAGGACCTAGAAGTCTGTTTCTTTTATCGTGGAGACCATTTTCTCCCATCTCCGCTCCACGGTTAATCTCTCCAACTCCTTAGCATAAGGCCACTTTATGTAATGTCAGCATACTGTTTACCATATCAGGTGACATTTCTATCTTTGAGGGGCATTTATCAGAGGCAGATTACAGTAGTAAGGGATAAGGGGAGTGTTTACTGAATTGTCTGCCAACATCCTGTATCTGAATTTGTGTGTGTTTGCTTGTGTATACATCGGTGCATGTACACTATGTGCAGCGAGCATGTGTCTGTGTTTTTGAGCAGAGGGATCGGAGCTGCTAGATTTATTTTTTCTCTCTCCGGGAACACAACTCCATCTTTTTTTTTCTCGTGACTACAACTTAGTGTTCTAATATAGGGACAAGCGTGCTAATGCTGTGGAAGTCGTAGACGCCGCGCTTCACCCTTGGTCCGTGAACGCTGGCAACTCCGGCAGTCGGAGGTTTTGGGGGTGTAAAATCTAAAAATGTTTGCATGCCAGCCTCGCTGTATATGTAAGGGTTTCTCTTTCATTGGGTGACAATCACGGCTTGTCTCTTGTGTTTCTCTTGTTGATTTCTGTCAGAAGAAGAATGGTTGTTGAATGCCAACTTTCCCCCAAACATCTGTTCCCTGCCAATAACAGCTTGTGCCGTTGCCTCGTCTTAGCTGAAGGATCCCCAATTGCCTCCTCACTTTTGACACCGAACAACAATGCAGATGAATGTCGTCGTCGCCTTGTAATGTATTTGTGTTGCCATTGTGTCTACTTGTGGAGAAAGTATTCGCCGCGCTGCCATTACTGCAGCTATAGGGAGAGGAATGTATAGCAGTGGCTGCTTCCTTTGTTGCAGACAGAGCTGTGGTGTGTGGATGAGCTGGATGGATTGACGGTGTGTGATCCGGTCGCTGCACTGCCTGGACAGCAGTGTGAAATGTGGGCAGGGTCGCAGCAAAGGTGGAGGTCACTTCCTCACGCCGTTTCCTCTTTATCTTCCTCTTTCCTGAATTCCACTGCTATTATTCCAATAACCGCCGCTGCAAGCATTGTGTTTTGATTCTGTCACAACCTGAAACAAAATGTTAATTTGAGCAGTTTGTGTTAAACAAAAGTTAAATCTACTGTTGTGCATTTCCTCTTTGATAGTACACTGGAACAACTGAAATAGATTAAATGTGTTATGTCAACAAATGTTACATATGTTAGTAGTGTTTTGTTATAAGTTGAACCGTATTTTTTTTATTCAGACTTAATAATATTGCTTTCAACTAACCTATTATATCTATTGACACAATACGTTTAATTAAAGTCAATGTTTCAGTTTCCTCAGTGTACGCCTCACTCCTTTGACCGTATTCCTCTTTGTTTATTTAGATTTTATATCAATGACGCCCATTGAGCCTCCAGGTAACAATTGACTTTCAGCCTGCTTTAAGTTAATAGCCTTGTCTCTTGCTTGTAGGGATCAATATAGGTATTAATTAATCACCATTATCAAGGGCGGGATCTGGTTCCATTTGTTGTTACATCAGCGAAATATCAATAGAGAAAGTGGACTCCCTGATCGTCATGGCAACTTCATCTCTTAGGTCAAAGAGAGTTTATCTTATCTTGCTGACGAGAGTGGCAAACTGCTTAGGAATCTAGTTTAGACTCAAAGATCATTGATTTCAGCCTTTTTTCACCCCCACCTCGTTGTTTCAGGAGAGACGGGGTGAAAAACAACAGAGAAAGGCAGCATTCTAATCACAACAGAGATGTAAGATTTAAATATTGATGTCCAAAGGCCATTGCAGCAGAGAGGGCCCCTGGTCTCGCTGTTGTTCAAGTACGTCCTTTTAAGACCCAGACAAAGCTTTGATTATCAGAGGTGTCACCGTGGAGTGCGTCTGTAGGCTGACAGTGAGGGGCTGCAGCCACAGAATGCTAACACGTCTACATCCTGGCATTCTGCAGGCCTCAGCTGCAGTGCATCCTGGTAGCACTGTGTGTGGGGCGCAGGATATTATTGAGATGTGGTGATCTGAAACCACTGACAGCATTTTCTTTCATTATGCATCATCTTTAAGCACTTTATTCTTGGAGGCGATTATAGTCGTGCTTATTTTCACTAGTGTCCTTTTTGACCACTTTTCCAAAGATGGTTGGATTTTATTTTCTGGAATATTTATCTGCAAGGTACAGTAAGTACGGTTGCGACAAATTCGACAGAAAAATAATCACTTGTTTTTTGAAAAATAATCTGTTTTTAGCATTAAAAGTCAAACCAAAGAAGTCATATTGGATAATCAAGTAAGTACAAGCTTAAATAAAATACTCAAGTAAATGTACTTGGTCATTTTCAACAATTGCCTATACTGTAAGAGAACAAAAAAATTGGAGTTGTATTTTTCTGGCATATTGTGAGTTATCTGAAATTCGGTACATTTTGTACAAAGGCATTGCACTTTCATGTACACGAGCACTGCCTTGAATTGAGGAATTTGACTAATTAGCAGTGCATGTTGTTGTCTAAAGTGGAGTGAGGTCTGGCGTGAGGTGTTTGGGGGCGGGGGCAGGTGCTGCAGAATGCTCCTCAGGGTTGGAGCAAAGAGCAGGGGCACTGCCTGCTTTTTTTTTTTTTCTTCCTCCTTCTTGCCTCTGGGACACAATTGCCTCATTTAACATTCTCTATTTGGCCCCTGCCAAGAGGGGAAATAGCCAGGGTGAGTAAGAGGGGCCGCCACACATCATGAATTCTTCTTTCATTTAACTTGCACAGTCCCTTTTCACCTTGCTGATGCACATGGATCAGCAACGGAGATATTGCTCAATTAAGGGGATTTCTGAGGTTGCTCCAGAGGTATTGCAGTTATTTTTGTGCCATGCCGAGGTTTTGATGTATCATGGATATGGATATTGAGTTCATCACATTTGTGTGATGCTTTGACATCTCCATAGCCCAGAAGGGAATCAGTTCTGCAACTCGCCTTAGTCAAGAAATAAAGTCTGTCAGTCTCCCATTTCAAGGGATGTAAACAACTTTTATGTCCGTATTAAGATCCTTTTTGTCCATTTCAGTTTAATTAGCCACAGTTCATCACAAATATCTCCATGGGATTTGTCAAAATAGGGATTTGACTGAATGTTGGACGAGGGAACGGAAGAGACTCCTGGAAATGTGAGTCACGTTTTGCAGCAGGCATTGTCATCATTGTGTCAGCAATATACAGTCCAATCCTGAGCCAAGCCTTGAGTTTGACTTCAACCACATTGTTTCAGTCATTAAAGAATTCTATGATTTATTTTCTTAATAGATGATAAAGAAAGGGGCTGATTTGGAGAACACCATTTCCTGTGCTGGCACTCCAGAAAGTGACGCCCTAATAGCTGTTCGGTGTACATCTCCAGCTTGGCAGGAATTACCGAGGATATATTTTAGGTGGGGGTAACACCATGCACAACTCTGCATTGGGATGAAATGCAGCCGGCTCTATAGTTAAAGGATGGGTGGATTAAGTAACAAGCTTTTCAGTTCAATTTGTACATCAGCATTTTCCGCCCGACGGACGCCACAAAACGCATCGCATCTTAAGGCCTCGGCGGAAAATCACTAATGACAAAGCTTTGTAAACAGATAAACAGTTTATGTCAAATATGCTGAAAATATAAAACAAACTTCAAAACATGTTAATACTTTAAAGAGGCTGTGTTTTTGATTTACACCATTGCAAAGCTGCTAAAGCTGTTGACAGCACAGCTTACACATCATGTGATCAGAGGCCTATCTGCCTGCCTGTGATTAGCTACGGAGCACCGCTACTGAAATAGCCTTAATAGAGCCTTCTGCACACAAATAGTGATCGATTATTTACTGTACATCATGCAAATCACATTAGATATTGGACTTTGACGAAACGGAGTGACGTGTGGAAAAAGTGCACGTCTCCTGCTTCTTATTATTTCAAAGCCGGCTTTTGTGAAGTGACAGAGTAAACATCCGGGGAGAAATGCCGCCGCTATTATTTCAGAATCAGCCAATTTTCTCTCTCTGTGTATTTCAGAGAATGCTTATCTGGTAATTACTAAAAATTGTTGACATTGAGCAAGTGCTGTAGCCAACTAAAATGCCTTTTTGTCTTACGATATCAGATTGGATTTTTATCTGAGGTTCACGCAATCACGCATTCCTGAAAAGCAAAGATAACTAGCTCAAACTCCTTATTTCCACCATGGGTGCAGAATTAAGAGCCTCATTTTGAAAATAAATCCATTCCCTACATCCTCCGTTCATTTCTGTTGGTGATAATATGTCCTTTCCTTCTGGTTCAGACTACAGAGTGAATCTCCAAGACGTACATTTGACCATAATCAAGTTTTTTAAGCTTCGGAAACAGGATAACAACTGGGTCAGATGATAAGCCCGGGCGAAACAGGGGGGAGAAGCCTCCTGTGATAGACGAGGAGAAAATCTGATTGATTGATGTCTGCTGGCTCTGCCGCCATCACACGCCGCTTGACAGTTAGTTTGGGATCAGGTGATTTCACTCTTCAGATTGGGGTTGAGGGGAAGCTAGGCAAATATGAAGGACACAAAGGTCAATGGCTTCTCTCCTCCTCTCTGTATCTATCTCTGCCTGCAATAGCTTGCTTTGACAAACTGTAATATGTTGCTAAGCTTTGTGGCAGCAGGACACATGGTCATAGTTTGTACTGTAATATCCTATTGCAGTAATCTCACAGGGAATGATTGAAAGTGCTGCAGGAATCTGGTGCGAGCAGAGACCCGTTGACATCATCAGCTGCTGTGGACGGGCAGATGTCTCCCGACTTGTTTGAACTGAATTTTCCCATGGGATTGAATAAGTTAAACAACAGCTTTGACTCCGAGTGAATCTGTTATTGTAAGAAGGATCTGATAAGACGGCAGCGTATTATGAGTTTGTGTAGCAAAGAGGCCAAAAATGGAATCTCCAGCGAGTGTCTCTCTGTGGTTTCGGAAAGAAAGACGAACATGGAACTGTGACAAAGGATGATTGGATGCATGTTGTAAATAAACACCCAACTCTCTCTGCGTAAAGACGTTCCATACAACATGTCTTGCTCTCGCTGCTCAGATCCTGTATCGCTCAGATGAAGTGACAAGCGTTGCTCTCGGTTTGACCCCGTGGGGCACAAATAACCAAAACAAACTCGAGGAAGATGTTTTTGGTAAGAAAAGCTGCAATATTGTCATCATCATTTTGTACTTTTATCTAAAGAGGCCTTATAATGCTTTTTGGGGTTTGCTCTTTCCTGTACTCTGTTGTATAGGTTTGTGTGCATCCATTGGAGTCCTTTGTTTTCTTCTGTAACATAGTGACATCACTATTTAACACTCGTGCTTTTTTTGGCTGGTGCTCCTGCGCCAACACATTGTACATGATAGGTCAACCGCTTAGAGATGATTAGCCTATCACAACAGAGCCGGCCAGATGACCAATCAGAGCAGACTGGGCTCTGGTTTCAGACAGAGGGTGAAAAGAGGTGCTGCAGCACAGGCAGTATGAGAAAAATAAAGAGCTTTTTGAACATTAAAGCAGGGAGACATGTCACAACAAATATAAATATGAACCTGGAAATGAGCATAACAGGGCCCCTTAAAGTAACAGTATACCTACTATTGGGCAAATTGAATTCCATTTTTTTACTTTAGTTAGACTACTTAAGATCTTGCTTTTAGATAAACTTAAGTATTCAAAAGTACATTTTGTTTTCTAATGTCCACCATTGTTGTATTGTTGTCACAATGCATTTGTGGACAGCTCATGAAAGCACCTCAGAACCAGTAGAATACATTAGTTTTAGATGATGCTACAAAGCCAATAGAAATGCCTGTTACTGTCCACCACTGCCTTTAGATATTGTTAGAAGCTGAAATGAAACAAGACGGGCCTTGGGTGCCCATTGTGATGTCTGTGATATTAAATCGAAGGCCTCGGTTCCTCCATCTCCAATAGACATGTCCATTAGCTTTGTATGGGGGACTGCTTTCAAGATCAAGGTCTCACTTGTAATGAAGTGCCTATGCAAATGAAAGTCAAATTCCACTATTGTGAATCACTTGTTTTAATCAAGTTTTTGCTGAAGGAAATGTAGCCTCCATTCAGAGCCACTAAGCAAACAATAAAAAAAGGATAATCCGAAGACAATCCCCATCCAAATGGAACCGGACATCATTTAGGGGAAGAGACAACAACTCTTTGTTTTTTTGAAGTGGCTGATATGACAACCTTCTTGTCAAAGACTCAGGGCGAATAAAAGCGATTTGTAATTACCATAATTATCTTTTATATGTTTTCACCTAATGATGTCCATTAAATGCCTGAGGCTTCATTTAGAGGCTGCCTCGCTGTAGGTTGGCATAGACTCATAATACAGCATGTTACATTTCACGGCGCTCCAGTAATGAACTTCTTTCATCGGAGATGTTTATCGCGCAGTGCTTCTGGGGGGAAAAGCCAATATACTTGAGCTTTTTGTTACAGTTGGATTATAACAATTCTCATAGTTCCCACTTATCTTTCACATTTTCTCTACATGTGATATCAACCCAATTGGCTTCATGTCTAAACAGGATGGCTCTCTAATCTAGACCGCTGTTCGTTTCATGTAAAACATCTCATTTTGTGGCTTAGGCTGGTGGCTGTCTTATCGTTACATAATTCGCTGCCCTCGCCGTGATTTTCTTTGTGGCAATTTATTTAAATTCCCCCATGTTTATATATTTCCTGTCTCCTTTCATTCAACATGATTGCCTTTCATAAGTTCAAAGACTCATCTTCAAGACTTTTGGTAACTTTCGCAGATAGGAATTCACAGTGGGGAGAAGGAGAGAGAGAGGAACAAAATAAGCTATTTTGTTGGAGAGCAGGGGGAGTGTTAGTGCATGTCCATCTCTGTCTCGAGGCCCAATCCAGAGGTTGAACTAACCCCCGATGAGAACGCAGATATAGCACTCTAACAGTCAACACCTCAGCAAGTAAGCATTGGTGAGATCATGCCTGAGTACGTGTGCTGTTCTGCTGCCGCGCTAAGGCCCCTCAGTCCTGCATGTGGCTCTGCTCCTGTGGTTGCTTTGGTCTTTGTCCGCCACCTATCAGCATATCAGCAGTGTCTCTGAAGCCCAGTTGTATAATGCACCATTTATGGCTTTGTGGAGGGAGATGGCGGTCGGGCGGCGGAATAGCTCCAGGCCTTCCCCTCAGTGAGTGGATTAGCGGCGGCCTGCTTTAGCACACACTGCCGTGGTGTGAAATCGGCCCCGCTTCGGCGCCGGCGATGAGTCTCCCTCTCTCTCCCTTTTCTCTCCATTTTTCTCTCTCTCTGTTTCCTCACCTCCATGCAAAGCCTCTCCCGGCCATCTGTGAAATGTGGAAACTCTGTGTCTAAGTTAAGTTCAGATCCCATCCCCTCCGTCAAGCTGAGGCCAGGAAGCAAATGGGCAGGCAGTCGGTGGAGGGAGGGAAGAGAGGAGTAGTGGTGGCGGTGGTGGTGGTGGTGGTGGTAGTGGTGGTGGTGTGGGGGGAGATCAGCTCACTGATGTCGTGCCGCGTGTGCAGGAACCCTGCCTGTTCTCCGCGGGCGAGTTGGAGGAGGGTCCATGCCTGGGTGCCGGCCCAGAGATCTCTGGTTCCTGCTTGCAGGTCCAAATCCCCCCCACCCCCCCCCTGTGTGTGTGTGTGTGTGTGTGTGTGTGTGTGTGTGTGTGTGTGTGTGTGTGTGTGTGTGTGTGTGTGTGTGTGTGTGTGTGTGTGTGTGTGTGTGTGTGTGTGTGTGTGTGTGTGTGTGTGGAGGCGAGACGGTGGCACAGCTCCCCTGAGCCCCTGCCCAGTCCTTTGAAGATAAGATGGTGATACAGAGTCCCTTTCGGTACGTCGCTAACCGATGGTCTTTGTGCGACACACATGCCTCTCTCCTTTGGAGCCTGCAGCTGAAACACCTATGGTCTTTACTGAAACCAATCGCCTGTGTTGCCGCAGGTCAAATTAAATTACGAATGGCTGACAAAATCCTAGATCGCACATTTAGGATATTTTTTTTTCTTCACCATTTCATGCTGATAATGTAGACTTCTGCAGAAGTTGATATTGTGGTTATATTTGATTCCCCCAAAGCCGAGAAGAATCACTTTCCTCATACTGCCGCTGCGCTGAAAAGGTTTGAATGACTTTGAGTGTCTTGGTTACAAACAGCCCAACAACTATGATCAGATTTGAATCCACATCTTGCTTATTTCTGGCGGTGCACAGAACTGCACGATGTGAGCAATAGTAAGAAGGATCTCAATAAATTAGTATCCAAAAATCACATTTGTATTCTGATAATGTAGTCTTCTGCTGAGGTTGATATTGTAGTTCTATTTGATTCCCCTCCACCAAGAAGAATCACTTTCCTCACACAGCCGAAATCATTTTCCCACTTTTCCATGGCAACGAGTTGTCATCTTAACTGATTCCTCTGCTATCTGCACTGCTCTTGATCATGACAGTGTCTCCTCTGCATTTAGAAGCATATTTTGCTGGCCCTCGCAGGCCAATTCTCCCACTCCTGGCTCTCCACTGCAGCTTTTCACAAGAGCCACCATCATAATCAGGCTTTTGAATTATGAACTCAATATTCTCTTTACTTTTTTCCCCCTCTATCCTGTGGCTTTGGGGTTCTGATCTGTGCATAATGTCTTGTGATTGCATGGCATTATGGTGGTTTGGAAAGCCTGAATGGAGGCCCAGCCGCGCATCATCTTTCCATAGACAATGTGGATCCCTGTGTCCCTCTGAGCTCATCAGGGATGGGGCGTTGATTGCTTTTTGATACCCCTCCAACGTGGATGAGGTCCTGCATACATCAGCTAATTAGAATGTGCTTATAGTGGTGTGTGTGTGTGTGTGTGTTTGTGTGTGACAGACCCCACACTTCTCATCAGATCCTCAGCCCAAGTGCTCCAACCACACTCACTAAAGGCTTTATCAAATTCTCGACAAGAAAATAAAAGCGGGTGGGAGGGATAGGGGGGGTTCTGTGTGTGTGTGTGGGATTTGATGTCAGGGGAAAATAAAACAGAAAATAGAAAAAAAGGAGATGTAAAGCGAGTTTTTGCCGTACATTCCCCAAAGCCACTTTATACACAACACATAGGGAAAATGTGATGACAGCTGTCCGGTTGAAAGTGTACAGAGATGACTTTGTTTGGGGAGAAACCACCTCGCTACTGTTCCAGACCGCATTCAGCAGAGTCGGACATGAAACCGAAACGTTGACTTTAATTATATGTATTATGGCAACACATTTCACATAACTGTATCAGGTTAGTTGAAAGCAATCATATTAATTTTATATCAAAAATATGAGTTTCGACTTCATATTATTGCTAACCTAACACAGTTGTAAAATGTGTTGATACAATACATTCAGTGTACTGGCAGCGGTGGAGTTAACTTCAGCTCATGTGGCTAATGACGCCCGCTTAGCTGGAAGCTGTGAATGGATGGCACAGCGGCGGGCGGGCGGGGGGGGAGGTGTAGCAGCTAATTACGCAGCACAAATGACTGAGTGGTATCGTCCCGTGCACCTTGATGATATTACGCTGGCGGAGCGTCAGAGAAGGAAGTGGGGAAAGTTTTGCCGTTGCCTCACTGACTCTTTGGATTGTTGGCCATTTTAACGAGGCCGTATTAGTCAAACACACACCAGCTCGTTTCCTTCTGCAACACACACACACACACACACACACACACACACACACACACACACACACACACACACACACACACACACACACACACACACACACACACACACACACACACACACACACACACACACACACTCCGAGCCAGGCTTGGAGAGTGCAGGTAACAAGATGATGTAATCAGGATACAAAAAACGGTATTCTATTACAATTACGTTAAACAAAATATGGATCAGATTCCTGTTACATTTACAAAAAAGCAGGGTTACAGTGTTGCAATACATTTTGAAATAAAGATTGATTTATTATAGGTAGAATGAATTTTCTTTATGGTTTATGGTTAGGCTAATTTAATTTTTCTTTCTTTTAAATATATTATTTTTTAATGCAGTGGTGGACACAAAATAAAGCAGTCTATGCTTCTGATTAATGTATTGAGCTAAAACAGCATTTGTAAACTATTACTGTTACTACATTTTTTATATGAAATATCTTGTTCTAAGGTCACGGTAAAAACATTTTATTGTTATCTATTCTCTCTTGTTTTTATTTGCATTGCATCTGATAATCCAAAAGTGACGGAAAGTAATCAGATTACATTTGATACTGAGATTAGGATACTACTTACATTTTGTTGACATGTAACTAGTTATTGTAACGGATTACATGTGTAAAGCCCTGCTCCTAGCTCACGTCCTAGCCCATGCTATGATCTGAAGGTGCTGGAGAGTGTCTATATATTTCATAAAGGCATCCTATTACACCCCCATGGCTTGTGGGGAACGGTGCACTGTGGTGTAGTCCCCGAGCGGCGGAGAATAAAGTGTAGGACGTGGCACTGGAACAGAAATCTAACTGCTGTTTCCTCAGGTAATCTTGACTTGGATCTTAATTCCAATAAAGTGTTTTTTTCTTTTTTCACAGCATAAGCCAGATCCAAGCAAGAACACTCCACTCGGTATTTCTGCGGTCATACTTTATTGAATATCATTTCAGATAAGAGGTGTAATCCTTTGGGTGGAAGTGATGTATATTGACCAGCTCTGTGATAGTGATGCAGTCAGTCTGTGATATGAATGTGGTAAATAACGATTTGTGTCGTCGGCTCAATTCGGGTGGAATATTGAAAACTGCCATGTTTTTTGTCCGTCTCCAACTTTGTCTGGATATTTAAACTGTCACTGCAGGTAGTTCTTCTTCCTGTTG
This sequence comes from Pseudochaenichthys georgianus, assembly GCF_902827115.2. Taxonomy (NCBI): domain Eukaryota; kingdom Metazoa; phylum Chordata; class Actinopteri; order Perciformes; family Channichthyidae; genus Pseudochaenichthys; species Pseudochaenichthys georgianus. Next base: position 17,137,379 of record NC_047518.2, read on the forward strand.
ACTACAGACGCAACTGAATGCTAAATACATGAATGACAAGATGAAACCGCCAATCAATTAGCTCATCAATCACTCAATCAGATCCGTGATAAAAGCCTTTGAGCAGATGTCAGACTGATATATATTGTTGTGCTCATTCATGTCTGCGGCTGATACGCGCGTCCGTGGTGGTCGACGTTTCCAGCCTGAATATTCAAAAATCCTCATATTTAGTTAAAGTTAACACTCAAGAGATCAGTAGATTGTAAATGTCAGTAGCTTGCCAACACAGACAAGCAGCACCACAACTATCGTTAGATTGTAGTCCAAATGTTGCACAGAACTGCATAGTGTTCACAAATCAAAAATCAGGGCACAGAAGCAATGCAACAGATAATAAATTAACGAGATTTAACTATTTAAAAAAAAAAGGTAAAAATCAGTTTCTTTACCGTTATATTTTTATGAACATATTTGTACCTGGAATGTTTTGTGTGATAAACAAAAGCATCTCTTTACATACAAATGGTTAAGCCATTACCTTATATCTGCCTAAAATATGATACTTTAATAATTTGCCTAAACATATTGTAGCAAATACAGTGTTATATAAAAATGCATCACACTTTATAACCCCTACATATGTTTCCTCAGTAATATCTTGATTTGCAAAGTCATTTATTAATGTAATAGAGTTCTACAAGTAATGTAGCTGGGTTTCTATTTATTTAAATGCTATGTCAAGATTTGTTCCCATCTTTACAATTCACGTTAAACTACACAATCACAATTACCGTGGGATGTTTGCTTTGGCCGTGAAACACCTATAGCATTAGAGTAAATCCTCTCCTCTCTAAACAGAGTGTAGTGGAGTTCAAGCGGTGAGCCGGGTCACCGGGGTCAGAGCGACACAGTTACAGTCTCACCTCTCCTCCATCAGTGCACAGCAGCCCTCTCTGTCCCAGCATGCCTCATTTCATCAGGGTTTGTTTTATCTCGACTGGCCAGGCACATGACCCCGGAGCACCGATAGTCCAATAAGACTGCAGGAGATCACCGGGGCATTGTGGGGACTGAAACACAACTAAACCGGGGTTCACTTTCCTTTCCTTTTTAACTTTGTGCTAGCGTGTGTCTGCTAGCAGGTGTGTGTGCGCGTACATGAATGTGTTGAGCAACAGTTCAGTTCGGAAACTTCAGAAAATGCTGGAATGACACATGAATGGTGACAGATGTAGCATGACATATGTATCGTGAATGAAATGTAAATTCATCTTTGAAGCAATTTTTTAAGAAATTCTAGAATATTCCAAAGTCCGGTCGAGCTAACACATCTAATATTAAAACACAAGAAAGACAGAAATGACTGGCTCACAACTTTTCAATTCCATGTGCCTGCAGAGAGTGCCATGTTTACTTTCCTTTGCATAGAAGAAGAGGAATGAGCGCTCCGGGTTTCCTGTAAAGACAAACATGAAAGGCATCACCGAGAGTTCTTTAGGCCCTTTCTCTTGTGGTGTTGTGTGTAATGCAGCTGCCTAACTGCCTAGGTATTCTCTGCCATCTGACTGCTGTTTGAAGTCAGCAGAAGTCGACAATATTTGCTTTTCAGCAATTCTCGCCCACTGTGTCTCTCTGTTGCGTTTGAAAAGTGTGACCAGTGTGGAGTCTATCAGTTCGCTCCTTGGAAGAAATGGCTCAAATTGGGCGTTTGGTTCGTCTGCGGTTTGACGGCGAGGTCCTTAAAGGGGTCGGTGTTCATTGTTGTTGCGGGGTGATTGGCAGTGACGGGAGGGCGGAGGGGGCCGGCGGTGATGGGGAAGTTGGACTCAGATTGGGTGCAGGGTGCCTCAGCTCAGACCTGCTGGGGTGCGATCTCACCAAAGCACCAAGTGTGGGCCAATCTCAGTCAACCCCCCAAACCAAAAATAAGTGACAGAGGGGAGACGAGAGAAGAAAGGGAAGAGGAAAGGTGCCAACAGTGCCAGACAGAAACAGGCAGTGAAATTCACCAACATACAGATGCTCATGGTTTGTATTGTTCATAGGGGTTGGGCGATTGATCCATACCAGTGCTAGAATACTTTTTAATGCATTTTTTGAGGAAATAAACTGAAACGTTGACTTACATTAAATGTTTTTAGTCATTGAATTTCACGTTACTGTATTAGGTGGGTTGAAAGCAATAATATTAAGTTGAACCTAATATTTGTTGTATAAAATTCATAGTATTGCTTTCAACTAACCTATTACTGTTGTGTGAAATCTGTTGACATATATCTGTTGTGTATTTCAACCAATGTATCAAACCTTTTAAGAAATATATACTTTTGATAAAATGTCTAAAATAAGCGACAACCATCAAGTATCCGAGACTAAGAATCTCAGCAACTATGTCATTGCAACTTTCGATACTCCTTTCTAAGAAGATATTTTAATTCGTTGTCCAAAAGTACTATACCATGCATATTTGGAGCTCCTCCTTTGCTGCACCGTCTTTGCTGTTACATACAATAGTCTTGGCTGTGTAGAACCCACCAAATGACGAGATGCAGCACTGCCTATTCCCCATGTACTGTACTGTGTTTTTTCCTAGCGTACACATCGTTGTGGGTTTTGAAGCCCAGTGTGCATTTTCTAATAGCATTATCCAGTGGGTGTATGAAAGCTGCTCCTTTTCTCTAGTGGGGTTGCATGTGGGTGGGTTAGAGGGGAGGCTGGGAGGCTGCTGAGACCCCAGCGTTATCAGCACCAGATGCAGGTTGACTTCAGACTTTCAATGGAAGGTAAAGAGAGAGAGGCGGGAAATTAATGAGTGCCATAAAGCCAGCAGGATAAATAATTAGCCAACTGGTGCTAAGATCCGTCCCTTCATTAGCCGCCACAAATAAATTCTCCTTGCAAAGTTTGTTCGTCAAAACTACAGCCTGATCCTTTCTTTTTTACATTTGCTTTTTGTCGCAAAGTTATGCATGTGTGCATTTTTAAGATTTGTTTGTTGCTGTTTTGCTGCGCCGTCCTTCTTCATGTGTCATATATATCCGAGTGACAGGTTTCTCTGTCCTGCCGCCGATAATTGGCCGGACCGGAGCGTCCCTCCAAACGTGTGCAGCACAGCCAGCCAGAATAAAAGACAATTCAGCTGTCATGACGTTCTTCATAAATCATCCGGATGAGGGTGTCATATTTGTGTCCAAATTTTTGTTTTCGAATAATCAGAAGGATATAATGTTGCTTGTTTACTCGTGGCTGGTGTTCACCATTTCTAGAAACAGCTAGACGACACATTGCTTTGTACAGATACAGAGGCAGACGTGCCTCAAACCCGCATTTATGTCCGACAATTGATGTCATTGCACTGAGCTGCTGCCGTGCCGTGCCCCTCGTCAGGATCAAAGCTAATTTTTGCTGCATTAGAGGACACTTTGTGCCAGTGTGCTGTGTGTTCATCTGGAGTGTTTACATGCGGTTCACTCCCCGAGGATTTTGTATTATTGTTGTCACACTATATGGAGCACAGCCACTCGTATTGTTCTAATACTCCACCGGTAGATTTGAAAAGAGCTGAGCAACCACGGAAAGACTTATATTATCCTCCGGTCTTTGATCGCTATTCATGTGTCTGGGCTAAGTAATCTTCCACACTAATCACATTCACAGATATAAATAAACAAGTAATGCTCTAAACGAGAGGGAGCACACGAGTGAACATCCAGAGGATTATGGTAATTTGTGGATAAATGGAGGTGTTTAAAAAATGTGACTTTTATATTCGATAAAAGTTACTTTTCTTAAAAAAATAAGAAAATGTTTTCACTCCATGAAACCAGAGAAATTAATCAGTCAATTGTGTTTCACTCCAAATGTCTCTTTTTTTTTGTGGCAGATAATTTTTTTTAAATGTTACATTGTTCTATATGGTGCGCCCTATAAAAGCCAAATTCCCCTGGGATTAATTTTGAAGATTTAGTCACTATTTATTGACAACTTGTGAATATAAACCCCAAACACTAACCCTCCGAATCAACATGGCCCATATTGCTGCCGATTGATTTTTAGGACATTGCTCTTTTTTCTCATCTCTTCCAACTTGACATTTGGAAAGTCAGAAATCAATTATGTCTCCTTCCCAAATGAAAGGCGGAAAAAACTAGTTTATGACTTTAAAGTCAGCCTAGCTCGCCTTTGACACGGCGCATTACAAAGGGAAAGGAAAATCACACTGCATACCTGATCCATACAAAAAAAAAAGCCTTTGAAATGGATTGCTGGGTGGGATCCAGTCTGGCACAAGTCATGGCATTGATGGCACAGCCCCTGGGCGCAGGGATACTTGGCCTGGACAAGACGGTAGCTGGGCCCGTATCAGTGGGCACGGGCCCATCCTCCGGGAGCTCCTAAGCCATGCCGTCTGAAGAAGAACTGATGGGGTTGGCAGCACATATGGGCATGCTACGGGTTTTATTTCAGTGAAAAACACTCCCGATGTTATCCCCTTCAGCAGCAACATCGGCGAGGTTGATTGAGAAGATTGTGTTTCACAGGGGAAGAGAACAACTCTACAAAACAAACTTTCCTTTTGTCCCATCTGCACCGTTTCTTTACTTTTACAAAGCCCAGGTTTGCACATCTAATTGCAAAGCACCGTTTCTATCGTCCATATTGCGTCAAGGTGACAATTTGTTCCGGCTAATTGGAAATATTGCCTTCCCTTGCGCGCAACATCAGCCTATCACAAACGACGTCGATATGATAAGCATGACTAGCCTCCACTGTTCTTTCAAAAACCGAGACAGGAAGTTGACAGCTGCAACAGTTTTTCAGTAATAGTTACTCGATAACCATCCACGGGGTAATGAAACTTCCACCTTTGATGAGAAGTTGAAAAGAGAGTGTTTGGCTGTTGGCTTGGCAGAACATTAGACATGGCTGCGAGGCAGGCGGGGGCAGCGAGGGATTGAGCCGTTTTAATAGGGCTCATCCAGAGGTGACGGGAGCACCGCATGCACTGAACTGGAGGTGTGAGCCGGGGCTGCCAGTACATATCTTTTGTCTTTCATTATCTTTATTTCCTTATTATTTTAAATGGCCGGTGTGTGTGTGTTTTTTTTTTTCTTCACTAGAAGCTTTTTTGATATCCATTTAGATTGGAGCTTCATTAAAAAACCTCAGACAATGGAGTGACTTCTAATTAAGAAGCGCCGCATCTGGCCCCTGGCACCCTATCCCGTTGTTCCATCTATTTTGCTGGGGAGAATTCATTTGTTTCTTAATTAAGAAAAACACCAATAGCGTGAAAAATCTGCTTATGGTACCTGAATCCTAATTAGTTAAATAGTGAGGGGAAGGGGGAAAACACATTCCAGCAGCCCTAGAAATGAACTCGGAGCTGATAAAAAATGAACTAACTAGCCTCGCATAAATCCAAGCTGTGGAGAAAGTGTACCATCATTATGGCTAAGACAATATGCAAACTATCTTCAAAGAAATCAAATTGCTGGAATGTTTTCATTTGCATGTATTAACCATTAACATAATGAGGAGAAGTGACATTGGACCCGGATTGTGTGTCTGTTCGGATTGATAACTCATGCTGCATCTGCAAATAGTCTCCTCTGCAAAATTATGCTAGCAGTCAAATCAGTGTTGAACTGTGGAGGGAGAGGGAGAGTGATGGAGGGAGAGGAGGGAGAGGAGAGAATGGAGGCTTCTGCTTTTTTCCGTTTTATCAGGGAGCTCTGTGCAAACCTGCTGCAGTGTTGAATCGGAGCCATCATCCTCTGACAGCTATCCTTAAACAGGAAGGGGCCGCGAGTCATTGTCTCTAAGGCTCTGAGGAAAGCTGCTGTTTGTGTGTGCGTGTGGCTGGAATTGGACCTCGAGTGGGCACACTTCACACTCCCTCCCCCCCTTCGTACATATCGGACACTGCACACACACACCTGCACACCGACTCTTGCATACATGTGTTGTCCTCCCCCCGCGCCCTGAAAACACACACACACATCTGAGTGCTTCCAGGATACCAAAGGCTCACTTATCTGCTCCATAAAGACTCGCCATGGCCCACATTGGCGAGTTGGCGGGCAACCAGCCAAGTCCACTGTGTGTTCTCCGACTGCAGGCGTCATGCAAAACACCACACTGTCTTCAATATTCAAAATAATTTCTCTAACATGCTTCTTCCCAGGATCAGCCTCTTAGGTCAAATTATTCAATTAAGTGTCTGTTTATTACTGATACCAAAGCTGGGTGGCGGCTCTACTTATCACCTTTTTTGCAGATTGGTGTTCTCGCGGAATACCACCATAAAGATTGCCTTGGCTGTAATTAAAATGGCACAGAGACAAATTTTGCGCTGGGCTAAGACACGGGGAAATTAAGGAGGTAGGGGGGGAGTTGCACGGGCTACATTCTGTTATCCAATGGAAAAAGTTAAGGCTGGAGAAGCAGCAACATTGTTGTCAGAACGCCACGGTGCGCAACATACAGAGGTGGAAGAAGTACTCAGATTCGTTACTTAAGTATACTACATTTTAAAATTACTTTGTTACAAGTCAAAGTCCTGCTTTCAAATACTTACTTAAAGGTGGGGTCGGTAAGTTTGAGAAACCGGCTCGAGATACACTTTTTGTTAAATTCCATGGAATGCTCTTAACATCCCGATAGCAATGAATATCTGAAGTGCTTTGACAAAAAATCCATAAAAAAATATCACCTGTGGAAGCCGTAGCACTGTAAAAAGCACGACCAATCATCTGAGCCGGCCCGGCTAAAGTAACTGGATGGCCTACCTGCCTGTCAGCCTTCCATCTGGGCACAAACGTATCTCGTGCCCTCATTGGTCATGTGGGCGTTCCTGTGTGTTGGAGGAGGGGCTCTGTGAGGAAGTGGCAGATTTTTTTCCGGCTGTGTATTTTCAAATTCTAGTGCACTCGAGCTGGTTTCTCCAAAATTACCTACCCCACGTTTAAGTATAAGTATTTGAATCAAAATGTACTTAAAGTACCAAAAGTAAAAGAACTCTTTGTAGCGTAATGGCCCATTTCTGAATCAGGTATATATTGAGTTACCATTCTGATTATTTGTGTTTTTATCACAACTGATAATGAAGAGCTCATTTGTATAACTTTATTTACTGTTTCTGGATATCTTTACCCATACATATACGTCAAAGTGTATTAAATAATTGATTCGGATTTTGTATTAGCTAATAATCTAAAGCTTATGTATGTGTTATTATCACAACTGATAAATGTAGAGCTACATTTTATAACGTTTTATACTGCTGCTGGATATCTTAACCTATAAATATGTCAAAGTTTATTTCATAATTGATTCGGATTTTGTGCTAAAGCTAAAAAGTAACTAGTAACTAAAAGCTGTCAAATAAATGTCGTTTATTGTGTTTTTACAATATTAGCTTCTAAAATGTAACATAGTAGAAGTATTAAGTAGCATAAACTGAGAATAGTCAGGTAATGTACTTAGTCACTTTCCCCCACTGGCAACATAGGCAGGTAAATATAACAATAGAAGCTTGTGGAGGCATTTATGTGCAGAAAGTGGGCAGTTCTGTGTGGCTGTGAGTGAGCAGGTGAGCAGAGATGGTGTGTGGCTGTGAGTGAGCAGGTGAGCAGAGATGGTGTGTGGCTGTGAGTGAGCAGAGATGGTGTGTGGCTGTGAGTGAGCAGAGATGGTTTGTGGCTGTGAGTGAGCAGGTGAGCAGAGATGGTGTGTGGCTGTGAGTGAGCAGGTGAGCAGAGATGGTGTGTGGCTGTGAGTGAGCAGAGATGGTTTGTGGCTGTGAGTGAGCAGGTGAGCAGAGATGGTGTGTGGCTGTGAGTGAGCAGGTGAGCAGAGATGGTGTGTGGCTGTGAGTGAGCAGAGATGGTGTGTGGCTGTGAGTGAGCAGGTGAGCAGAGATGGTGTGTGGCTGTGAGTGAGCAGAGATGGTGTGTGGCTGTGAGTGAGCAGGTGAGCAGAGATGGTTTGTGGCTGTGAGTGAGCAGGTGACCAGAGATGGTTTGTGGCTGTGAGTGAGCAGGTGAGCAGAGATGGTGTGTGGCTGTGAGTGAGCAGGTGAGCAGAGATGGTTTGTGGCAGAGCGGTGCTCAGACGTCCTGAACGCCAGCCGGCTCTCATCCATCCGCAGGCCTGTGTGTTTGATGAGCTATTGGCAGGCTCCGGGGACACGTGTTCCCGTGCCTTGTGGCAAACATACCTTTCACCGTCTTTGACTCCACAAGCCTGTGTGACTTCTCCGGGAGAAAATATGAAAGAAATCAAAGCGCCAATAAGCTGAGGGTGTTAAGCCAGAGAGAGAGAAAAAAAGAAAAGAAAGACCTGAGCGACTTTGGATTTTGACAGAATCTTCATGCGCTCTCTGACAAAATTTGCATTGTTATCACAGATAACTGCCGATGTTTTTACTTGGTTGTACATTTTTGTGAAATATGTAAAATGTAAACCGAGCCTCTAACGATTCCCTTAATGACGCGGATCTTGCTTTTTTTTCTCCCCCGAATCGCGTCTTAGCGGGCTTCTCAGTGCAGGATGTCTGATATCTGAATATTAAAAGGGAGTTTCAAGCTCATCTGCAAATGTGATTTGCACATATCACACTTCTGCAGTCGTCAAGCTGCTTCATCGCCAAGCTTCTGAGCAAAGAAGGGGAGGGGAGGGAGGAAGGAGGAAAAAGAAAGATGCACATATGGGTTGCTATTGATGTATTCCATTTCTGACCTAATTTAAATCCCTGCCAACAAGCTCATATGCATACTGTACATTTGCTAAATTACAGAGGGTAAACCTTGCCTCCTCGCAGAGACAGGTGTAAACATCGATGTTGTCATAATGCACCAGCATATGATAATCAAGCCATTCTGCAATAGAGCACAAAATAATTTGGACATGATTTTGAGGCCTGAGGGGCCCGGGGGAATGCCCTGCAGAATGAAGGTGGCCCATTGACATGCTATACACGCCAAGATATAATTATGGCTGCCTGTCTTTGTTCTTCCCAAGCTTCCTCTCAGAACACTAGTAATTTGCTTGTGATTTTTTTTGTTGGTGTTCTTAACGATTGAGTTATTCTCTGTGGAGTTGAGTATTACATGGGTGTGAAAGAAGATGAGGAAGCTCTGTTGCCAAGTTCCGAAACGGCAAGTGTAATATCCAAACTGCAACGTTGATGGTACTACTCACACCAAAGAAGTTCAATTAAAAGCCCAAGCCACAGTTCAATTCTGTGTCCTTGGGGCTACACATTTTGACAATTAGACTCTGGGTAATTAGACTCTGAGTAACTTTAGTCAATCTGGACTACAGTAGTTACCCACAATTCAAACCTAAAATTCACGTTACGGAGACTTTGAGCTCCTAATTAATTTGTGACAGTCAATATTTTGTCTTTTTCTTCATTGTGATGTTGGGTATGCTTGTTTCCGTTAGCTTGCTGGCTAACATAAGTCTCCTCTCTGTTTAGTTCCAACCTCTTGGTAGGCTAAATGGACTCGTTCCAACTTATTCTAGAGAGCATTGTGACTCTATATTGGGCGCCATGAGGCAAACCTTGTGTACTTTCTGGATCAAGTGGATGATTTGTAATTGACATCATTTGATATCTTCATCTTTCTACTATATTATATTGATAATAGTAAAAATAAAACATTTGATGGCATTTGTAGTTGTGTGCGCACGGCCTGTTCCATAAAGGCACCCGTTGAGTTGAGATTGAAGCAAATAAAAACTCGGGCAAGTTTTAAGCTATTTTGTAAAGCCTGATTTAAAAATCGATGTTGTATTCTGACACACTATTCCTTTGGATGTTTTGCTGCCTGCTCTTAGAGCCCTCGCTGGCTATCTATGTGGGACATTGCTGATAATAAGGGGCCAACGCCAGAATATCTTTAGGGTATGCAGCGTGTCGAGCTGCGGTTTGTTGTCATGATAATCCCCTCATTTGTAATGTCGGGATCAGCAGGTTACGCCTCTCCACTTGCCTGCCATGTCAAGACTTGGGACTGGCGAGGTGGATTGTCATTTCTGAAGCAACATTTTGACAGCGCCTTCACTTTACTCGCATGCTGTGGCTCAAAGGTCAGAGCTGTGCCACTTCCATTTACTGTGTGTGAACACTCAATCCCCGAGGAGCAGCTCTCCCTCTGCATCTCTTTCTCTGACACACGCAGCGCCCCTTTACATTTACCTCACTTGTTTCCAGAGGTGGGAAGTAACTAAGTACATTTACTCAAGTACTGTTATTAAGTCCAATTTGAGAGTGATTGTACTTTACTTGAGTATTTCCATGTCATTTTACTCCACAACATTTATTAGGAAGCTATTTTAACAAAATGCATCTCTAAAAATGTAACTAGTGGACTAACTCCTTAAATCACAAAAGAGTCAAATGATTTAAACATTTTACAAAAGTTGATCAGCACTTTGTCTACAGCAGTAAAATGCTACTTGATGCAACAATAGTATCTAGCAATGTCTCATGTATAAATGTAATTATACACATGCATAAACGGAATGTTTCTGCTCAATGATTATTTTTACTTTTTATACCTTGTATTTTTGCAGATAATACTTTTTAACTTTTTTGGAATGCAGGACTTTCACTTAGGTCAGTTGAAAGCAATACTATAGAGTTTAAATGAAAAATATTATGTTAAACTTCATGTTATTGATTTCAACTAACCAGTGGCGAGCTGTGACTTTTATACATAGGCCCTCTGACCCACCCCCCCCCTTCCCTCGAAAAAAAGAAGAGTTATTACGTCACAGCATATACTTCAGCGGAATATCAAAACAACGGGACGGGGTGAAAAACGCATCAACGACAGCGACCCTCTACCACACAAAACAACACCATTTATATAAATACCTATCATGACAGGGCACCCACAGCCAAGTAACAATTACAAATGAATTAAGTCGGCACGGCGGCCCGCATTGAAAATGACTTAGGCCTACCTTTGATGATCAAATCACTTAAACACAAAGTCCATCCTCCTGTCCTTTTGGATGAAGCACTTGATGGCGAGTCATGCAGCTGATCCTTTGCCACTCCAGTTTATCATTGTAACTCAATCTTGAAAATGACTCGAACGTATGCTAATTATAAATCTATCGATCATAAATCTATCGATTAGATTTATGATTAGAAAATAATAAAAGTAGGGTAGACATGTGGATATTATCCGGCTGAACAAAACGTGCATTTATCTAACAGGTTTGTTTTCCACAGACCTTATTTCAAGCTATTTTCCAAAATCCTATGGAGAAATCCCGTTGCTTTCTGTCGAGGGAATCCGAGCGAAGCTTACTTCCGGGTTTTAGGACGCCTCACTGCACCATTTGCATAGACCTCACAGCGGGCGGAGCTTGTCATAAAGTCCGCGAAAATAAAGCCCGCCCATTTAGAGGGAAGATATGATTGGTCAATTGTACTGTCATTTGACATTACTCTCTCGTTGAGTTACTATAGCGGGCCCTCTGTGAATGTAGAGAGGGACCAACAAGCTCTCCTGTCTTCACATAACTCGCAGAGACGGCATTTAACCCTTCACATTCCAACAGAAACTGAACAGGCAGATTCGAAGGATTTATTTATTTGGAAATATTATTTTATATACAATTAAATCAAGTTATTTTGGTAAAACTAATAAAAAATGTAACAATAAAAATTAATATTTAAAAAAAACGTTTTTTTTAATGTTTTCAAATATAATTTTTCAGAATATCTTAGGCCCTCGCAGAGGGCCTAGGGGGCCCTGACGGCTCGCCACTGCAACTAACATTTATACAGTTATGTGAAACTGTTGACATAATGCATTTAATTAAAGTCAACATTTCATTTTTTTCAGTGTATTTTTTCACAATAATGTATACTTTAGTAAAGCTGGATACCTCTTCCACCTCTGCTGGTTCGTGGAGATAGATGTCCCACACAGTGCCTCATAGTGGGTATAAAGCTTTAAAGGGCAATTAAAAACCTTTTTAACTGTGTACATGCAAAAAGGTAGCACCCCCCTCCCCCCTGCCATCATCCCAATAGCACCTCTCCCTCAGTCACTGCTCCTATCATGCTCTCCGCTGGGTGTTTTTTAAAAACATACCCCGGTATGATTGTTACGACCGCACAATGTCTCAATGGTGTAGCTGTCATCCATTTTCCTGTGTGCTTAGCGCCACTCCTCACACCGAGGCAGGTTATGTCAACCAAATAAGGCACTTGTCAGTAATACAAAGAGACATTGTTGCTGCTCCATTGTTACCTGCTCTGCCAGCTATCATATGGAAAGTGATGGAGTGACGGTGTTTTGGAGCGCCGCGTAGCTCCAAGAGCCCCCAGGGGTATTATGGGTGTAAATCTCCCTCGCACAGTTCTGCTCCAGGCCAGGGAGAGCATCATCATTAGCCGGAGCAGATGGAAGGGGCCTCAGCAGCGTTTTCCTGCCTCTTCTGTCCGACTGTAACTGCTGGAATCTGGTTTGATACAATGCGAGAGGATGGGAGCAACAGCGGAGCCAGATAATGAATGATGAAATCCACATGAAATCAGATGAAAGCAGTCTGATTCATCATTTATTTGTGGAGTGATTATATTGGAGGCTCCTTGTGTTCATACAGTGCACATGGGTTATTTTGTTTTTGTGGCAAGAAACCTATTCATGACACATAATGAAGTAATGAAGACTGAGATTAAAGAATGAGTTCATTAATGATCACCCGATCAACAGATACAATTACAAATATTCTATAATTGGTATTTCCTTGGCAAAAATATCAAACCTTCTTTGATTCCAGCTTCTCTAATTTCTAGTTTAATACAACAAAAAGCTTATTTTGGTTATGGTCGGGTATATTACGTTAGAAGGTTAGCAGAACTGAAAACAACCAGTCTGAAGTGAAGAAAAGGAAAACATGCTTAGTGTTATGGCCCTTATATAAAAGATAGCATTAATGGTTGATAATCAAGTCTTTTTCTCACAAAAACCTTCTATAATGACCTCTGCTAATTTTGAGAAACTATCTCTATGAGACCTCTCGAACTCTGGACTGGAGCACATGACTGATGTCAGATCATTCATAACGAGTAAATATCAGCCTGATTCACAGCAGCTAATCAGCACCATCATTTATCAATGAGCAGTATTTATCTCCAGCAGCTCCTCATTGATGCAGCAGGATTTCACAGTGTGCTACAGGCCTGCTATCCAGGGAGCAGGGAGGGTGTGTGTGTGTGTGTGTGTGTGTGTGTGTGTGTGTGTGTGTGTGTGTGTGTGTGTGTGTGTGTGTGTGTGTGTGTGTGTGTGTGTGTGTGTGTGTGTGTGTGTGTGTGTGTGTGTGTGTGTGTGTGTGTGTGTGTGTGTGTGTGTGTGTGTGTGTGTGTGTGTGTGTGTGTGTGTGAAGCACTGGCAGAATCCTAATCTTCCAGCAAGAACCTTCACATGGCCAGATCAAGAATTAGGAGGGAGGCTGAGGGGGGGGGGGGGGGTGGAGGGAGAAAAAAGCCCATCTCGGTCTGTGTTTTAAAGGACAGTGCTTTGAATGTCATTTGACAATTTCCTTTTAATTAGAACTAATTTACAGAAAGATGCCCACCAGCTAATCTTTACAGGATAATTAACTTCTATTTTCTTTACTTTTAATTAAAAAGTGGAAAAGATTTAGCTGATCCATAAAGAATTGTTCTTTTGAAATGTTCATCAGACTTCACACTTCTTTTGGCATTGGTAGTATTTAGATCCTATCTGCCGCTCGCAGTCTCCGCTGAGTTATTGCAATGATTTTCTCCCCCCCTTATCCAGGGTATTAAGAAGTGGAACTATCAATAGTAGAAATAGGAACCAGGGGAAAATTAGAATTGAATTAATGAAGAATTTATTGCAAAAGGAAACCCCCCCTCGTTCATAATACTGGAATGAAATTGACATCTTAGATATATCCATTTCATAGAAATTCCTTGATGGGGAAATATTGTTTTATCTACATTATTTGATACAGTAATCATTTTTCTCTTTCACAAGGCTCCCTATTAAATTCTTTGAAAAGACGCTCGACTAAGAGCTAATTGTTGCAGGAGCAGCGTTCACAATATTGCTATTTGAGCCCCCACAGACTGGCAGGAAAGTGATTTCTGTGAATACGATCAGGTTAAACAGAAGCATCTTATGAAGCACACAGGACACAATGGCTTGCCTCGTGCTACAGGATGAAAACTCTCTCCTCCTCATCAGAGCTGCTGGAGAAAAGTATTTTCTCTACACTTTTAGCAGCTTCCAACCGACTTTACTTAGTGGAGATAAAGTGAGCCAATATGAGGTGAGCGTGCTGTAGACAGAGCCTCCACTCACTGCAGACGAGCCAATGGCTGAAGATGGATGCCCCCACTTAACCATGATAGCTCCCTAGAGGAGCCTCACTCAATGGCTTCATTAAAAGTGAACGTTGGAGTGAAAAGCTTCCTTATAAACCAGTAATTAAGACCACACATATTTTACCTGCTTTGTTTCAGCTGTCACGTGCGGTGTACAGGCGCATGGTTAACTTTTATTTCCTTATAAGTAACAAAATGACACCAATAAATCACTCAGCAAGAGGAGAAGTAACAGGAAGGAAATGCTTAAAAACAGCAAGCTGCAGCAACAGCATTTTAATATGTTCGTTGCCCCTGCAAAGCAAATGTTCCCCTGCATAGAGGCCTTAGCTAAGCCCATTCTACTCTGAGGACAGGGTTTGTGACTTTAATGGACCAAATGTAGTAGCAGTGTCCACTTGGACGTGTGTGTGTGTCTCTGTAAACTCTAGAGAGGCAGCAGAGTGAAGCAGGACCCAGCTAACTCCACAGAGAAGCTGGTTGGCACCTGCTGAAGCCCTCGGGCACGCTCAGAGGTGCCTCCAGCATTTTAATGGCATAGTCAAATGCCAGCATGTTTTCATGCTATTCCAATTCCAATTCATTGGATAAAGAAGTAAGAGCGTGTTATTCCGCTTCAACAGTCCAGACAGAAACACTGGGCGCAACAACACAGAACCTAACAACTCCGTAAACATGCTGGGATCCAACGGCGTGCCTGATTGGAATAAGATACTCAACCGGAATTATGTTAGCAGTATTTCACAAAATGTCAACGTAAATAATCTCTTATTCTGCATCTGTGCAACACGCAGAGGTGGAGGAAGTACTCAGATCTTGTTCTCAAGTAAAGTAGAAATATCACAGTGTAGGAATACAAGTAAAAGTCCTGAATTCAAAATGTCACTTGAGTAAAAGTACAAAAGTATTGGCATCTAATATACTTAAACCAAAAGTACTAAGTAAATTGTTTATCACAAATCTATTACTGCAAAGTAACTAAAGGTCAAAGTACAAAGCGTTAAACTGAAATATGCAAGTCCTCAGAATTGTACTTAAGTAAAGTACTTGAGTAAGTGTACTTAGTTACTAAACATGATGGGTGTGTCTCAGTGTAACTAATGTAAACTGAGTGGGCCATCTGAATGCATGATGTCATCAGATTGCATTTAGGTGCTGTGTCATCTCCAGCGCTGCAGCCTCAGAGAAGAGTGTGTACACTTGTGTGTGTGTTTTACAAGGATGGGAATACATGTATTCACCCCCCAAGTGAACCCCCCCCCCTCCCTTCCCTCCTTTTCTTTTCACCGCAATTTCCACACAAGAGCGTTGGTGCTGAGTTTTCAAGCAGTTTGTTGACTGTTGATTGTAAGTGCCCGAATTTAGGGAGGCAGCCATTTCTAATCACGAGAATTACATTGCTTAGCAACCGGAAAATCAAGTTAAACAATACCATCGCTTATTCTTGGTCACAGACTGCAGCTCTGAGAACACATCAGTCTCCACTGAAGCTGTTCCGCGCTCCTCCCAGCGCACGCACGCACGCACGCACTCATTCACAGACAAAATACAAATGGTAATTTACTTTTCACTTGTGTTACGGCATTAGCTCCACATTTAGTTTGATCACAGTGTACAACTTGGAAAAAGGCTTCTCTTTTTTTGTTGCTACCATTTACACAGTATGAAAAAAAAAGATGTTAAAAACGAAAAATTCCTTTGAGGGTTCCTGTAGCGTATTAAGCTATTAAGAGTTGCGCAAATGGTATCTATTTCATTACAGTGATCAAGGATTAAATTAGAGGCTTGAGCCCTGTAACATATACAGTGCGTCTCCGCCAAGGCTGAGGGAGCCCTCCGCTTCCCAAAGGTCATTAGAGCTGAGGAGAGAGGATGGCCCCCAGTCTCTCCTTGCCTCTCTCCACTTTCTCCTCCTTCTCTTCCTCTTCTCTCTCAACCTTTACATCTATTTGTAAAGAGGCTACCTCTGGTTCTGAAAAGCGGAGCCAATGTGGAAGTCCCTTAAATGTTCATTTACTTTATTTGCCAGCAGGGGGCGACTCCACCGGTTGCAAAGAACTCTGATTGTATAGAAGTCTACGAGAAAAGGACACTACTTCTCCCTCAATTTACTACCGAAGTCCACATTGTAAACATGAGTTTATAGTCTCAATCGCTTCTTTAAGTATTTATTTTTACTTTTAATACAGCATTACATTCATTTTGTAAATGATTGTCCCATTTAGAGTGAAATAGGCTATAAAGCAGGGTTTATGTCGTTCTGATCTTGTGATTGACAGGTCACTTAGAGGGTGTTATATGTGTTTTTTTCCAGACCTTAAACCCTTATACAGTGTTTTTTTTTCAGTTGATACATTGTATAGGAGCCTATGAGAACATTACACTGCTTCTCCCTTGATTTATTATCCAAGTCAACATTGTAAACATGAGTTTATGGTCTCAATTGCCAGATATGAGTATTCTCTTAAACAGCATTATGTTTGTTTTGTAAATTATCATCCCATTTAGAGTGAAATATAAAATAAAGCAGGGTATGGTTTATGGCATTGCTACTTCGTGATTGACAGCTCACTTAGAGGTTGTTGTCAATGGTGGGTGTTATCCTTGTTTTGGTCCAGTACTTGAACCCTTATACAGTGTTTTTTTCAATTGATGAATTGCATAGACGTCTATGAGAAAATGGCACTACTTCTTCCTTGATTTACTACCTTAGTCAACATTGTTAACATGACTGTATGGTCCAAATCTCTAGTTTTACGCCTTCTCCAAAACATCATCATGTTCATTTTGTAAATGCTTGTCCCATTTAGAGTAAAATAGATGATAAAGCAGCGCATTGTTTATGGCGCTGGTAGCTTGTTATCGACAGGTCACTTTCAAAACAGTTTTTTCGCTTCATGAAAGATTTAATATAATACTTTCTCCATAAGATGAGTCAGTCAGTCTACCCTTTGCTGTCAGATATGAGTGGTTTTCCTCCAGCTGTGGAGGGATATTAACAAGTATCCAGGCCTACCTGGCTCAAAGCTTTTAGATACTTGCACCTTGAGACACGGTCCATACTTCCTCCCCCCGCAGAAGTTTGAAGAGTCCTGCGGTGTATGTGTGTGTTCACCTGGAAGTGAGGGAGGCCCGTATCAGTGCTGGCACAAAGGAGCAGTCGCAGTTGGCAGAGGTTGGCCCTGTTGGATTTTAGGGCTGCATTATGCATTCATGTTTAGTCTCAGGTGCTACGTTTTATCCCCGGGCCAGCTTGGACCCACTTTCAATGGACCTTTTGGATGAGAAGCTGTATAGGTGGAAGCAAAAAATGATTTCCATGCTTATAGAGATCTGCCGCTTTGTTCTGTCAGATTCAATTACCTCACCTCTAATTAGAGCGCTATAGAGGAGGCTGGGTTTGTGATCCACACATCACACTGTGGAGCCTGCTGATAATGTGCGGTATCGCTATCACAGCCCGGCCACGAGCTCCCCACATTGCGGGCGTCTGAAAAAGCACGCCATTATAAATTAGCTCTTACACTTTTGCACACACACACACATTTGTTTAGAGTCCTTCCTTTTTTTTAAGTGTGAGTTTTCGGAGGCATATCTGTGTGTTTTTCCCATTTTCTGTTTTAGTCCACTGAGGCACAGACTGGTGTTTCCCTGAAAGATGTGCTCGCACCACCTCTGTCCGTACTCTCTCTTCCCTGCTCCCCTTCCTCTGTGACTCATTAATCCTCTGTCCATCATATGGTCTCAGAGTATCACCCCATTTTATAGACTCAGTGGGGGCATTACCATATCCCTCTCCGGAGCTCCACTCCGCATGGCCGATCCCTATCAGACAGAGGCCATGCCTTGAACAAAAGAGCCACTGTGATCAAGCCTGTATTCAGCTACCAATGTCTCTATTAGCATTGGCTGCTCCTGCTGCTGCTGCTGCTGCTGCTCCGCTGCATGGCTGTTTGAACAGGGCTGAGATTCTCTCTCTAATCGGAGGAGGAAGAGGCTGATGAATGCGGATGATACAGTTCAGGGCGGAGGGTGTGGATGACGAGGCTGGGGGGGAGGCAGGGATACCTGGACACTGACCCTGATTGAGAGGAAGTTCAGACAGGGTGCAGCTTCCTAAAACATCCTATTCAAAAATGAGCAGATACCAGTCTTTGTGCAAGGATGATTTTAGCAAAGCAAGCCATTCGGAAAACTCATGAATAAGTACTTAAAAATGTGACATGGATAGCTGTCAGACTTAAGGGGAAAGATGGGGATTGTAGGACTGCAACATTATTATGACCTCTATTTATGAAAAATAATTTAGTGAAAGAGAATTTATAATTAAAATATAATTGATGAATTGTACCTACCTTATCATCAGGAGATGGATTTTTTTTAGGATTGATTTATGATCAAAAATTAAATGACCTGCTGTAAGATTTCTTTATCAATCAATTATCAAATCGTAGTTGATTTACTTTGTCGATACGCTAATAAATTAAGTTCTATTTTTTGCATTTCTTTGTTTTTCGAAGATTTTAAAAGATTCAACAATGTTTAATACTAGTCATACGAGCGAAAATTAAGCTTTGTAGATGATATTACAAGGACCAAACAGATTCATTTATAAGTATACACCACTATATACACCACAGAATTCCGAATCAGTGTTTTTTATGTTTTATTCCAAAATCACCTCTTTTCTGTCCGTTTAACGAGCGCTCCATTTGAAGGCAGACCGCGTTGCTCTCCGTGGCGACGTGCAGTGCTCTCCACGGTGTCATTGGCCATCTGAACTCCGAGGAGGCTTGATAAGAGGGTGAGGCAGCAGACATTCCTCTGGCCCGATTCCTCAGCAGACCCTATAGAAATGCACCAACAAGCGCGGGTCACACAGTGAATGTGACAGGGTTTTAAACAGTACACAACTAAATATAGCAGGGACGCCACTATCAGAAAATGAGTTAGGAGTGTGGTGCTGGTCGTTTAGAAAGTCATTATTCTTATCATTGCTGTCTCTGAAATAATTTCAGGTCTCTCCATGCAATGAATACTGTCTAATAAACGAAACACGTGAGAATGCGCACAAACTTTGGTAATCTGTGGCCAAGAAGTCACCATCAGACCCCCTTTAATGTCTCCGAGTATTTCATTTTTCCATATTCAGTATGGCCTCCAGTATCTCTATCAGTTTGCAAAAGCTCCATTTAGTTACTATCTGTGAGAGTGGGGAAGTGAGATGCCCTTATTCTGAGTCTATTAAACCTCAATTCTATCTCATCTTATCTGCCTAATCTTTGTGTCTTATTGACCATGAAGTTTATCTTGAATCTCCCTTTACCCTTATTATCACGCTACACTGTAGGTCTATTGGGTGCTGCTGTATTTGCCGGCAACAGAGGAAGAATCGTTTAGTTGTACACACAGTTCTTATTCAGCTGTGTAATGGAATGTGTACAGAGTGTGTATAGAAATGTATTTCTCCCGCTTTCTTTCACACACTGTCCTCAATTGCCTTGGCAGGAGCTTTTAACGCCAGTCATACAATCTCCCCTTGATACTGCGATATTTATCTCTCGGTATCATCTTAAGCGATGGTAGACTCATCGAGTCACTTCACGCCTCACTTCACTCCTCTGCGAATCAGCAGAAGGCATCAGATAAGATCATAAAAAACTGTATCCTAATTTAAAAAAGCAGCACTCTGCCTCTGCAGTGTCTATTAGAGATCCGTGTGCTAATTCTTTTCATGTCCGGGGCTCCTGCAGATGTAGGCCCTCTACAAAGGAGTAATTTATAAGACTAATGAAAAGAGCAAGCAGTTTGTGGACATCAGGGGGGTCTTTTATGAGGCTCGGTGTGCGGAAGAAAGAGAAACAGGAGAGCCCCACTTCCTGAACTGAAAGTATTGCTTTATTAAAGCTGAGGGGCTCACTCGGGCTACAATAGAACAAACACCTTGAAAGGTGTCGAGAGGATATCAGTGCACTCTGTTTGAGCTGCGGAATGATGCACAAGAGGCTGTGATAGAGACGGCATCCACATCTCACATGCAGCGATGAGATTTTTTTGTATGAACATGACGGAAATGTTATTACATTATTTCAAATATAACCTTAAACTTGCATTCTTCTTTGCTATGCTAATTCATGTGCGGACATGTTTTGGTTCTGAAGGAGAGATGCACATTATCTTAATAACATTCAAATGCCGGATGAGATGTTCTTCAGGACAATTCAGGTGGCAGTACAGTCATTCCATCAGCGCCCCTTGATTGAAGCAAAATGGTAATATGCAAATACCAAAAGAGATGTACAGCTACGAGCAAAACTCTGGAATCATTTAGATTTAAAGAAATAATATTACACAGAGGGGGGAAAACATTAATCACACGGAAAAGTGTCTCCTTTAAGATTGCACTGGTGTATTACCCGGAGGCATGGAATGTAAATGGGAAATCAACATTGTACCCTGTGATAAGGCTAACAAATTAATAAAAGTATTTTCTTTCCCTCCTCCCGTGCTGATGCCTGAATGAAAAAGTGTGGAAAGGAACTTTTTTTTTCTCCCTCTCCTTTGTGTGAGGTTTTGTTTTGTAGGTATAGCGGATTAGCATCAACGCTCACCTTGGCTGCAAGTCAGCTCGTTTTGTTTCAGAATGCGCTTAGGGCTTTTTCAATAGCTATAATGGAAGGACCTTTGTGAAACATTATGGTAAAACAATATTCTCTATTATTGACATGGCCTTATCTTTGTCTATACGTGGACATGCTGCAATGTTGTGCTACATTTGTGGTTTCTTAACAAAAGGAGGGGAAGACTTTCATTTCTTTTTTTGTTTAAGCGCCTGAAGGATGTGATGAAACTGCCGAACATATCCCAATGTGTGTGTGTGTGTGTGTGTGTGTGTGTGTGTGTGTGTGTGTGTGTGTGTGTGTGTGTGTGTGTGTGTGTGTGTGTGTGTGTGTGTGTGTTCCCTCAGGTCCTCTGGAGGATGGCCTGGAGGAAGAGGAGGAGGAGTGTGTCTCCGAGGAGAACGAGCTCCTGGCCAAAGACGAGTTCTCGGCAGAGGAGAACTTCTCCGCCGAGTTCGAGACGGAGAACATGAGCTGCGAAGACATGGAGTACTTCTGCAACAAAGGTACGGATCATTAACACTTCAAAGAACACTGAAACATTGATTTTAATTCAATGAAATAAGTCAACAAATCTCACCTAGCTGTATTACGTTAGTTGAAAGCAATAATATGAATCTAATATTTGTATATCAACTAATATTATTGATTTGAACTAACCTAATTGAAATCTGTTGACATTTAAATAAAGTCAACGTGTTAGTTTCTTCAGAGTACAATATGTCCAACCAAGCCTTGTGCCAAGCATCAAACACAAGTTCAACTACTGCTAATGGCTTCTAATACAATTCCTCAACAAATCAAACCTGGCAGAGCTACTAGGAGTATCCATGCGAGCTACTTGGAGTATCCATGCGAGCTACTAGGAGTATCCATGCGAGCTACTAGGAGTATCCATGCGAGCTACTAGGAGTATCCATGCGAGCTACTAGGAGTATCCATGCGAGCTACTAGGAGTATCCATGCGAGCTACTAGGAGTATCCATGCGAGCTACTAGGAGTATCCATGCGAGCTACTAGGAGTATCCATGCGAGCTACTAGGAGTATCCATGCGAGCTACTAGGAGTATCCATGCGAGGAACTCTCACTGCAGAGAGTTAGGACTGCTCATTCGGATATGTGATGCTAGCAATCCACCCAAGAGCAGTGGTTTGATCTGAGAGGGAGATGGCATCGGCAGCGCCCCCCCCCCCCTCTGTGATAGTGCTGTGAAGGCGTGCTACGGTACACCAATGCACTGGAGAGCGTAGCACTTCCCTTTGTGAACACTCAGCAGCACCTGCTACTGCTCGGAGGTCCAGCACTATAAAGCTGCCTTTCCCCATCGCCAAATGCACCCGAATCTCCCCCCCCCCCCTTTGAACTCCAATTCAATTAGATTGCTTTCTTTGTGTGTTTGTTTCATTTCGGTCACACCTTGCCATCACAGGAGCTAATTTGTGGTCTGCTCCAGGTTACAGCGTGAAGATGACAGACTTGTCCCCCCCCCCCCCCACAGCCGTGGCTTTCAATACCCCAGGTGTCCCCACTCTTACTGGCACACAAATTTGACTTTTTAATGAAGAACCGACGCTTTGAATGTCTGCCTCCTCTCGCTCCGTTTCAAAGGGAAACATTGTTTAGAATTATTTCTCCACACTTCTAAACTGATGTGCCTCGTGGGATTACATTATTGAAGGAAAAATAAATCTTTCATGTTCCAGGTAGGCTATGCCCCGGTAATCGTATCAATAATGTTTTCCTTTTGTTCTCCGGGAAAAGTTGAACGGCGCAATTGTTTGGAAATTGCAATTACCAGCGACGCCTCGTTCGCTTTACCCTTTGTCTCCATCGTAGTGTGTCCCTTACACTAACTTCAAAGTGGAATATATGGTCTTGTAATAACCCAGTAGCTATGAAGTAGATGGTGCGGTACACACTGGTGGCTACAGCTAGGGGGGACAAAGTACAACTTCTGAAAATCCTCAAAGAACCTTGTCGGAGCTGTTTGATATTCCCATTGTTTTGGATATATCCATGCGAGGAAGGGCCTCACATCTCCTCTGCATGTTTATGAATAACACTAAATAGCAATCCCAGATGTCAAATAGTACTGTTTTGGAGAAAGTGGTAATCTGTTCCTTGTCATACACAAGCCTTACTAGTCAGATTTTTTTGCACTACTCTGCTATCTAAGCTTACAAGAAGCTAAGTCTCCCATTGCCTCCTATAAGACCTAAATCATGTACTATCCACATTCCTTTTTTCCTTGTGGCAAGTTGTGCGCAATCATCAGGTGTAGCCTTTTTCCCCATGATCCCTTCCTCAATTAGATCTATTTAAAAACTAATGTCGGAGTGGCTTAAATTTACCCCACTTATGTGAAAGTGGCGTGAATTAAACAGGACGCAATCCTGGCGGCATTAAATGGTTTAAGTGTGTTATTCCTCGACTATAGGAGGAAAAAGAGAGCCCCCCTTGATTAACTAAACCCTCTCAAATGTGATGGCGTGTGGTAATTAGCCCTGTGCGGACTTGAACGTGGGTTTTAAAGCAGCCACTCATCCCATGGCCTTTATCTGCTGCTGCTTCCCGGAGAATAAGGTCTCCCGTGTAAGGTTCCTCCACTGAGCAGTGACTCTCTGGTCTTAGCTTAGCCTTGTATCTGTGTAGTCACTCTCTGAAATGGGCTTGTCAGGGGGACCTAAAACCTCCATTAAAAGTTTCAGTCTATAATAGGTATTAAAAAGCTGTAGGAACACAAAGAGGAGTACCAATTTTCATTAACATATGAAGCACTTATTAACTTTGATCAGAGTGCGGTGAAGTAGCAAAGCCGCTTAAAGGCGCAAAGGTCAAGAAGTTGAATGCCACCAAAGACTCAGTCATTTGCCTTACCCTTGCAGAAAAGGGACTCCCCAGATAAGTGCATGGAGCACCTTGACGTCCCATCTTGGGCTGAGGCTTGGGAACCTCGGAAGCGGCTGATGGTTGACTCTGTAGCCTGTTTAGTTAATGCCATTGTGGTGCGTGCATGGGTGTGGTGTGTCGGATGCTGGGGGTACAACACACCATTAGTGCTTGTCTTGAATGTGCGACATCAATGAGAAATCTGCTATACAGTGAGTTTAATGCATGTCTAGATGCCCAAAGGTAACATTACCCATTATTCCACTGTAAAGAATTGCATTTATATATTTAAAATAGGTTTTTCTACAACTTAGCGTATGAGTGCCATTCTTTACTAAAGTACTGTATTTAAGTAAAAATGTTTACGTATTTTTATAAACACTTTACTGTACTCCGAGAGTACTTCCATGTTATGCCACTCATAATAATTCACAATTTAATACAGTTAATTTACAAGCTCATGATCAACAATCAATATATGATGCATTTTGATTGATTGAACCATTTAAAATAAGACAAATCTAGATGTGAAGATGTATTCATCAATAACAGTCCAATCACATGCATTCATAGTTGTTACGGATCTATTCTGCAGTCCCCTCTCCAGTGTGGGAATAACAAACCTCTTATTATTAATAAAGCAGTCACATGTCCCTGACTCACTGATGAACTTACTGTAGCAGCATGTTGGAGTAGTAGAGCCACAGAGAGAAGGAGGTGTATTTTAATATAAATAGAATAAGAGGAGGTCTGCCTACATATCGAGAGCTCTCTAAGAAAGAAAAAAAGGCCTCATATCTAAAGAAATAACCTTGGCTCTTCCTGCGACTAAAACAGAATCTCACTGCTCAGTCAGTTTCACATTTATGGAGCTCTGCTTGTGAAGAGTGGACCCCACAGCCACGATTTATACACTATTGACACACCTGGCTCCATAATTGTAAGAAAGATATCCTTTTTAATACACTCTTTTTTTTACTGAAATTGTGAAATGTCACCTTGCAGTTTCACCCTCTCTTTTATTGTTGGCTATCTGTGAAGTTCAGCACAGGGTGTTGCCACAAGCTGTTCCCTTTGTGCTCTCCAAGTTTTTTTGTCCGATGACAAACGACTTCCTTAGTTAGCTCTGACAGTACATTTACATGTCATCTCGTGTGTCTAATTTCCTCGATGTAAAACCTCTTTTGTGAAGTAATACGTCAATGTTGTTCTTTTTTTAACCTCAAACTACTTGATGCTGTTGTGTGTGTTCATGTGTCAGGATGCATCAAGCACAACTAATTTGAACATATTGCACTCTTTTGCGCCCTTCTCCTCAAATTACCAACATTAGAATGCGATATTAATGTAACATATTAATCACGGTGGAAGTGAAGAACCAAAGCTACACGTATTTAACATTGGAAATAACAATCCCACCTTGACCGTTTGTAACCTTTCGGTGAGTGATTCTGCAGCGGTCAGGAACATGCAGGAAGTGGCAGAATTAATTATGTCACTCTTTGTGTAAGAGAGAAATAATCAGAATCTCCAGAAACACTGCAGCAGATCTCCTTGGCGCTTTCGCCACAGCTGCCAGTGCCCAGAATGGTAAATGTGGAATTTTAATGCACAGTTGATGCCGGAGAATATGGGGAAATGCTAATTTGTGGCGCGATAAGATGAATCGAGTCATCCCTTTAGCCCCATTTGACTCAGTGCAGGAAATTAATCATTAATGTTTGTTAAGTATGACAATCTAACTGGGCCAGATCTACATACTCAGAGACTGAGGCAGAGCGAGATAAAGACCCAGGCTGCAGACAGGGAGGAAAACTGCCAGATTCTGTAATGATGGGAATTTATTGGCATTTAAAGAGACAGTGGCAAGGCATTCCGCTAATAGCCTGCCTCCATTGGAGTGCTCTGCCTGCCACAAATTGCATGCAATTCAAACCTATTTTTCCGATAGCGAGGAAGTCTTACAGCCATGCTTGACTTTGGTGGGAAAGGTTGCTTCCTGGAATTGACTTTATCTGTTGCAGCATAATCTGCATCAACAAGCAAATATGCAATATGAACCGACTAGCAGTACAAGTGCACCCCCTCCTCATATTACATTCTGAAAATCATTGCCAATACTTGCTTGTGATGGCTTTGGAAAAGTGGCAATGGGTTAAAGTCATCCAAACTAGAATTTAGTAACATATGCAATCTCATACGAAGACTTACAAATACTTATACTCCATTTTGCAGAAATTGCGACCTGTCTCCAGACTCAGTGGTCAGGATTAGAGTGCCCTGAGCTCCTTAAAGGCGCACGGCAGAGATTGACATTTTCAAGGGCTTCCTTGGGAGAGACAATGCTAAAAGGGAGAGAAAAAGCCAATATGACTTTGTTGCTACCTTGCTCCAGGAATTGTTTGTGTAAATCGCCTATAAGCTTATTGACCTGAATGCGTAGCACGCTGCGTGTGACTGCGATTTGGCTAGAGAGCCATCCTTTGATAGAGCAGCGATAGGGCTGATTTTAACAGCTCACTGGCTCCTCTTGCATGCCCGCCAACCCTGCACCCAGCAGGCCGCCTCAACCCCCCCAGTCCCCCGTCCCTTCTGTTCCCTCCAGCCTTCTCTCGTTCAACCTTAAGTATCTCCATTTGATTGCTCAGGGAAACGGAAACCAAGCCAGATGTAAATTATGATCTCGGTGATAATGTAGAGGATGATCATTGACAATCTGTCTCCCACTTGATAAGAGGGTTTCAATTCAAATGATGAAACAAGGCAGAATCTCTATTACTTATAGTGGACCTCTGCAAATGAAATGGAGCACCTCAATCTGTTTCTATATCAGGAAGGTCAGAAACTCTTAAGTCGTTGAAAACCATGAAAATGGCTCTTCATATTGGCCAGGTTTATATGAAACCGCAGAGTAAGCAAAGGAGTGCAGCTGCTCCGGCACTTCTTCCTCTGTTGGTGACATGTGTGCAGGAAACTTCATCAAAGCCCTGCGACATTGTTCCCTGTGAGGTTGCCCGGGTGATTGTGTTTAAAATGCATCGCAAACTGTGCTAGATGGAAGGCAGAAAATCCTTAATCACTGCTTAATTAAGGAATCATCTTGTAGCTTCATTTCCCGGGCTGTAATTAAACACTTCCAATACGTTTCGTTACAGGGCTTAACATGTTCGCCTGAGATCAAGGTAGTGCCTTTAATGTTATCTCGCATGCTTTTTTTAAACTCGCTCCGTCGGAAGGAACTGTTGATACACGCCTTTTGTTATCCTCGTCATAATACGAGCCAGTATGCGAAAGAGGTTCTCCAGGCCCAACAATACATTTAGATGAGTGGGCTCCCTGATAGTATACTAGGAAATGGAAGGAGTGTAGTGAGGGGGGGGGGGGGGATAGCCAACCCAAGCAGATCCCTGCATAAGCAAAACTGGGTCATAATGACCTCATGTACTGTAAGTAGGACATTTTTCGACAGACTTCCCTTCAGTTTCTCTTTCGTATACATCTCCCTTTTTTTTAGTGTGAGGCAGAAAGCAGACATCCTTTTGGCAATGTTTGCTACCTTCTTTGAAGTGAGCCATGTCAGAAAATAGCTAAACAAGCATGGTGTGTGTGCTTGATCTGGAGATTCACCCTAACTGAGGACGGACTGCAGTGAAGGAGTGTGTGTCCCGTGGCAGTTGTCGCTGGAAGTGTGATAACTAACACTCTGAAAAGCTTTTTGGGAGCTGTGGGGGGGGGATCAGATACAGAGGAAGTAAACAACGTGTACAAGTCCAAACATGTTCAATGATTGATATTAAATACACAACGTTCACACCATGGTCTTTGTATTCACATTTTCTTGTTATTATATATCTTTATTGAACAAGGACCATGCATACAAAAAATCCCATCTGCAGTCCCTGGGCAGATACACACATAACAATCAACAATCATTTAAAACATTTCATGATGCCTATCACACTATGTACAATCTAGAAGTATTAACATATACATACTATTACATTTTTCAATATAAATATCATTTTTACAATTCATAAATGTACACATCGATCCCTTTTTCCCCTTTTTGAGCGTATGAAGTGGAGTAATCCATTGTAGTAATCCAGGCCTGTCCCTGACCGTCCACTATTGGGTTTAAAACATCAAAGGGATGGAAACGATATGGTGACAAAAGTGAGAGAAATGTTCCTCCACAAACTATCAACCACCAGCACATGCCCCGGGCACATTTCCTCTTACTTTTCCCCGAGTTTGCCACCACTGTGTCAGCCACATTGGATTTAATCAGGGCACCACACTGGGGGGAATCCACTAAGCTTTACTGTAAACTTTGCGTACAAACTGTGCTAGTTTTAGACATACAAAAATAGATTTCCTTTTACAGTAAGTGCATCTTAGAGTCAGTGTTACTGCTGCACACTCGTAGTCTGTTTAGCAAGGTCTTTAAGCACTTACATCCTGGAGAGAGATACCCAAATATCCCTTAGTATGGTCTGTGTGAATCAGCCCTACATCCTATAACGCACATTCTACTGTAGCTCGCTCCACAATAGATCAAACGGTAATAAATAGCCACCTCTCTCCCACACATTGCTTTCCTTCCTGTTCCACGGGGCTTCCTCCTGTTCCTGCAAGCACTCATGGGAACTCCTTTTACATACAAGTATGCAGCTGGACCCTGTAAGCTCACAGCAAATATACATATACAGAACTATATATACACAAAACAACACAATGGTAATGTTGCACATGGCTTTACATTGTGATACTTGAATGTCACAGGAAATGGATATAACATGTAATGAGTATTGCCAGTGTAGGGGCTGGGAGCTGGCTGCTAGTTAACCTGTTCAACCGGGCGGGGGCCTCCGGGAAGAAACTCGGCTAACTGACGATACGAACCATTTTTACTGAAACAAAACACAAGTCTCACAAGAAGCATAATGAGCCCTGAGCGAAAAAATGCTAACACACTTAGCACAGAACTCTAGGTTTAAATACCCTTATTACTGTACATATCGGATCTGCACAAAAATCGATTAGCAAGCTGAGATTCCACAGATTCTAGGGGTATAAGAATACCGACAGGGGAAGCAAACAGACATCACAACACGGAGCTTTACGGAGCAAAAATGGGACATTGTCTTACCTTAGCTGTTGTTCTGATCAAAAGTTGTGTTCAATGGCATTAAAACGATAACAACGCTGCTCAAGGTTAATCCAATGTGTCTGTGTCACTTTGAAATGATTACTGATAATCCATCTTCATATTTATGGAAAAAACTCAGTTTTCATATATAGCTATTATGATAGCTACCAGAGTGTATGATTCTGGCTACGCATCACTCATTCACCAATGGGTAATGTTTAGATGGATTTTAGGAACTTCCCCTCGATTCTATTGGCTCTAGCGCTTAAAAGGAGGTGTCAATCATCAAAATGACGAGGGGAGCCACAGATATGGAAAATCCACCCAAATGACCCCAGAAGTGTTTTTTTGGTAAACTCTCTAAAAAGGTCAAATGTCTCTTGTTTTGCATCAATCTTGATACAGGGTACTTATTATATATTGGATTCCTAAAGCTTTTAGTCTACTATCCCATCATGCAAGGGTGGTTTTCACTATAAGTAATGTTTTTTTTTGGACGGCCACTATAATTTAATTTTTTTTACTATGTTCAATATGTATGGAAGCCCATTTCCGCCGCTTGAAAAAAATAAAATCCCCATGAAAAGTCATAATTATGAGATAAAAAGTCACAATTATGAGATAAGAAGTGCGCATGCGCTGCAGTGGCGCTGTCTTCAAAGGTCCCTTTATCACCTTGCTGCTCTCCACCATGCAAACGGCATCTAGTCCTAAATAAGGTAACTATTACAGGTGACTTTTGTAAATGTTAGATGTTACATATAGCCTACTGTATATTGCAGCTAAACTACAACAATGCAGTTCATAGCTTCGACATTACCTGTTATGAACTATAATATATATGCCTATAGTTTTGTGGTAACGTTCACGGGTTAGAGTTAGAGCAACTCACAGCAGCAGTATGCCTACATATTGTCATTAGTGGCGTGAACTTTACCACAAAACTATAGGCATATATATTATAGTTCATAACAGGTAATGTCAAAGCTATGAACTGCATTGTTGTAGTTTAGCTGCAATATAGGCTATATGTAACATTTACAAAAGTCACCTGTAATAGTTACCTTATTTAGGACTAGATAGATGCTGTTTGCATGGTGGAGAGCAGCAAGGTGATGAAGGGACCTTTAAAGACAGCGCCACTGCAGCGCATGCGCACTTTTTATCTCATAATTATGACTTTTTATTTCATAATTATGACTTTTTATCTCATTATGACTTTTTATCTCATTATGACTTTTTATCTCATAATTATGACTTTTCATGGGGATTTTATTTTTTTCAAGTGGCGGAAATGGGCTTCCATAAATATGAATTTGCTTTAAAATAAAAAAATTCTATATTGATTCTGATTTTTCTACATCCAACTCACAGGTTTATCATTGCTTTGAGAAAAGAGATTATTAATGTACCCCTTTTATTGAAGATATAGTCATTTGTTCTGGGAATGTCATTTTCGAGCCTGAGACCTGAAAGACAGGCTCAGGGCTTAACAGGTTAAAGTACATTCATATTGCAAAGTAGTTAAATGACTTTTTAACCAGTTTTAATGCTAAAGTTAAAAATAACCATGAAAGAAACAAGTACTTATTTTCATTTTTTATTTATTTTACCATTTTCTGTAAACTCTTCAATTTCGCCCTGAAAAGTAAAAAAAACTGTCCCATTGTTAGAACCCGTGTTCAAGTAGTTCAAAAAGAAAAAGCATGTTGAAGACAGTTTTAGTTGTTTGGATTCTACAAGTCAGATGTTACAAAACAGGTTCATTTATTTCAGACAAGCACTAAAGAGGGTTAAATAGTCTAAAAAGGTGCTCAAAAGGTTTCCTTATGTTGGTTTATATATGGCAATTGAGTGTGTCACTTTTTGGAATTGTATTTTGTCAAAATCTACCCTTCCGAAAGTCCATAATGCAATTCTTAATTAAATGATTCGTCTGATAATGTAACTTTGATGGAGTCATTCTCACCTTAACTTGTGTTTTTCTGCCTTGCAGGAGAGGAAGATGGCAACCGAGAAGCAGGAGAGTCGGAGATGGACGTGCAGGGCGAGAAGACCAGGCATGGGGGGCCGGAGGAATGGGATGGTCCAAGTAAGAAAAATGAATATCACTTTACTACATAGCCTCGAAGGGCCTCTCACAAAGTTATAACCAAATTGCATCCATTTTAACTATGTTTATTTGGGATTTGGTGTGGCATTAAACGGAAAAGTAGCATCCTGATATTTTCAAAGCTTGAACTTCTTGTTCAAAGTAAGAAAGTATTATGCCTTACAAAGCAACTACAATGACATGAGTCAGGAGTCTGCATGCTATTATGACTGAAAGCCCACTCAGTTAATAGTACATTCAATTACCAACTATTGCTTACTCAAAAAAACAGCTTTATCAATTCTTTCTTTTCTTATAATGTGATGAAGATGCTTTTTGAACACTTTACAATGCATTTCTGTCTTGTTTTGCCCTTTTACTAAAAGTAACTTCATCAAAGTGATGGATAATACACGGAACAAGATAGTTGCACAGACATTACTGCTCAGCTACAGCCTCCACCCACACTGCTGAACACACACAATAGGATTCATTTTTAATGCATAAAATGACCTCAAGAATTTATTGCAGGTACATGTAAAAAAAAAAGGAGAGAAAGAGAGAAAAGAAGAGAGATAGAGAGGGAGAAAAAAAAAGTGGATTTGGGCAAGTTGTGCTTGCAAGCCCGAAGCCCCCCGGGGTGTGTATTTTATACTGACAGTGAATCAGTGTTATCGCACCTATCAGATAATGCATTTATCATTAAATTTCACATTTGCATTTAAATCTGGGGAAGGAAATGAGCATTGCTGGCTAAAGATAAGAACGCCGGGACGACAGTAATAAACCATCACTGTGATCAGTCAGGAGACAGGGCTGAGGGGGTCAGCTCAGAACTATGGGGGCCATGACAAAAAGAAGGCATCACATGCGGGGAAAAAGGCCCTTTTGGGGGCGAGAAAACGCTGAGCTTAAAAATAGTGCTTTGAAAAGGAGGGATGGATGTAGCATGACTAGATGTATGACTGACTGTAATTATCCTCCTCCTTCTACTTAGCCATCAGAATGAGAATTAGAGGCTCAGAAACAAACTGCTGGACAGGCAGCGGAGAGAGGAGGTGGCTCTGTAGCTATGTTCTAACAAACTACAGCCTTCCGAGTTATCAAGTGACATCCAGTCTGAAGACTTCAGCACTGTGTTCTAATCTCTGATGTTTAAAGAAGAGTAAAATGGCATTTAGCGCACAGCTTTAACAGAAACATGCTAATATATGTTTATACAATTTAGCCAAGTTCATTATAAAACACATGTTGTTCTTGATTAGCATGCAGTGGTGGCATGTAATGAAGTGCATTTACTTAAGTATTTTACATCATTTAATTCGAGTATTTCCATTGTAGGCTACTTTACCGCGGGGGCCAACAGGAGTTACAACGGCCCCAAATTCTTACATTGGGAGAAACGCACAGTAGTTTAAAAAAACAAATATGCCAAAACGTGCAATTGGAGAAACATCTTCACCAACAGAACATGAGCAGCATTTACCAAATGCATAGTGTCTGGAAACCTAGTAAATATAAGGTTTCATTGGCTAAGCTATAGCTGGCTTTTAGTAAACGCTGGGCACGTTTCGTCAAGGTTTTTCTTTATTTGCATGTACTTTTTACTCCATTACATTGATCTGAAATCTTAAGTTACTTAAAGGTGGGGTAGGTAAGTTTGAGAAACCGGCTCGAGTGCTAGAATTTGAAAATACACAACCGGAGAAAATCTGCCACTTCCTCACAGAGCCCCTCCTCCAACACACGAACGTGCACATGACCAATGAGGGCACGAGATCAGTTTGTTCCCCGATGGAAGGCTGACAGGCAGGTAGGCCATCCAATCCGTTTAGCGTACTTTGTACAGTATCACGGCCTCTACAGATGACATTTTTTTATGGATTTTTGTCAAAGCACTTAAGATATTCATAGCTATCGGGATGTTAAGAGCATTCCATGGAATATAACAAAGTGTATCTCGAGCCGGTTTCTGAAACTTACCTACCCCACCTTTAACAGATTTGTATTATTAGCTAATGGCAAATACAAATCAACTAATAAATAAACATTGAGATGTAAGTATTGATTTGAATATCCAGCAGCAGTGTACAACCTTATTTACTGTATATTAGCTCAAACTGAAAAAGCTGTGATTTTCACATTACTGCATTAATAATCAAGTCATTTAGTATATATGTTTTTCTAAATGGGCCATTACACTTAACTTTAACTTTTGGTAATTTAAGTATATTTCAATACCACTACTTGTGTATTTTTACTTAAGGTTTTGAAGGCGTATTTTCACAATGCAGAATCGCTTCTTTTACCTTACTATAAAATCTAAGTACTTCATCATGTTCGCACCAAGTTGCTCAACATCTCTATGACATGATGACTTACACTGTGCCCCTCCTCTGTTTTCTCAATGGGCAGCATTGAGTGGGCCGAAATTAATCTCGGTGCATAATAATGCCATTCACTCTCACATCATGGCTGCCATGAAAGGTCATTTCCCTTTTTAATTTTCCCCATTGTGCTGGAAAAGTCAGATGGGCATGTTATAATTTGAATAAAGAGGGGAATCAGACAATCAGATAGGGACATTTGAAATGACATGACTTCCTGTTCAAAGCGATTAAAAGCAAATTTATTTAGTTTGAGGACTGTCTACCCTTTAATCTCTTTGTAAATGTTCCGATAGTTCGGCATTCATAAAAGTTCTTTGTTATTCTTTGGCTTAAGTTTAAGCCAGGTGTGATAATGATCGCCAGCAGATAATTTTTAATCACGCCGTGTGTGCATCTGAATAGGATGTGTAATGGCCGTTACATAAAGAGAGAGTGAAGCCTTTTAATGAGGTGGGCTAACTCGGAACATGCCCACCTGCTTTGGTGATTCTATTGAAGCACCTCCATACCGTTTCCCTTTTGCTGAGTAACAACAAAAGCCTTTACAATCTACATCCTTTAATTGAACTTTTTTTTTGTCCCCTGCATTTCATCTCCACTTTAGTAACTCGTGTCGAGCGCTGTCCGTGATTGCCCCCTGTTCTCTGATTGTCTTTCTGTCTGTAACGGCAGAGAAGCGCACAGAATGACTCACTATTAATCTGATAGCTGCCTCTTCTGCTCTCTTCACTGCCGAGTGCTGGTTCTCTGATGTGGAACACCCAGCGAGTTCCCTTTCTCTCTCCTCGTCTCTCCACAAGTATGTCCTTAAGCAAATCTGCGCACTGATCTCTCTGTCTCGTGATCATTTCTCGTCACGGATGTTTCGCAATCAGCCGCTGATTTGGGAGATAGCGTGTCATGCTATTCTATTCATTTTCATGGACTGCCGGCGATAGGAATCTGACTCTGTCTCTCTCATTCTCTCCCACGCACGCTCCTCCAGGCTAATTGGGAGTGGTGTGTGTTAGCTAGCTAACTCTGCTAATGAACTTGTTCTCAGCCTTATCTAAATGCGTGCTCGTGTAAACTACACCCCCTTATGAAAGTCATGAAATCCTGGGTTCGTTAAGTGCGCTGTAATTACGATCGCTGCCTTTTCTGCCTGTGAGATACCGTTTGTGTGCTATTTAGTCATTTTAGTCATATTTTCTAAAATTCCATAAACTAATTAATATCAAAAGCAGGATTACAGGTCTACTGCCTTTACTGTAACTATGGAAACGGTATATATTCCAATCAGTAGCCATGATATATTGATAACTTCATACAACTGGGGAACACTGATTGTAATGCACTATGCTTTACTTTATTGCAATTGTGCACATGAATATACACCTCCATGCTAATAAGTCTCAGTTGCATTGTGGGAAATGTACTATAATACGTTGCTGAGGTGTGCGTTTAACAAAAATGATAGACAACATAGATAAAACACATACAATCATTGTTAATATTTTGAAAGGATCTATATTTAAATCTTTAAAGTCACATAAGAATCACTTACACTACTGCATTGCAGCAATAATACCTATAGTAATAAAAGTACATGTTTCCTCACCTTGCTGTGTCGAGTGACTTATGCTACTGTAGCTGTCAGCAGCAGTGACATGAGGATCTAAGATATTGCACGTAAAATATGGCGGGAGGAGATACAGCAGCAGGAGGAGACGAGTGTGACAGGAGTCCACAAATCCCTTCTCCTGGCCGGCCCTTGGTGCCAACTGGGCGTCGGCCAGGGTGAAGCAGGGGTCATCCGAAGGAGGGGCCATCTGAGAGACTACCTGATGGTCAGACGCAGACGGAGCAAAGAAAGGCCCCCACCAAAAAAAGATTCACCCGCTGCCTTCTTTTCCCTGTTCAAGACATCAAACAAGCACACGCAGCTTCACTCGGATGTAAAAACTCTTGAGTCTCATTTTTTACTCCAGCCAACCCCGAAGGGGCCGTGGCCGATTCTTCCAGTCTCAAAGAAAAGAAAACAATAACCATTTCAGGTTTAATGCACATATGTCATGCTAGGAGAATTGGAGCAGCAGATGGCCGCGATACTGTGGCAGGTGCCTCGACAAATGTTTGCGGTCGCCTGTGCTGCTATTTATATCACGGTGAAACACAGACACGCAATATTTGCAAAAGGACAGTGGACACTTTTTTGTTGGGAGTCAAAGTGATCAGCAAAATAAACAGATGGGATTAAACCTTATGGGCACCTGGACTTTGAAATTCCCTCAGTTCATCGAAAGAAACTTTGGGAAAGGAATGTGGACAGCTATGGGGATTCTGTTGAATTGTAATCGACTGTGCATATTTTTACTTTTTATGTGCCGAAGCTTTTAAACATCACAACACAACCTCAAAGGAAATGAAAGCAAACTGACCCAAACTCCAGCACAAATACGGCGAAAACACTTTTCAATTCTGCCGAAGCAACATCCCATTTGAATAGTTCAGTCAGGTTGCTCTCAGTAAACAAGGCATTTTCTAACTCAGCACCCAAGTCCACTATAAAGTCAGGGTGTCGTCAAGGAAGGAGGGGCGCCGAAATGAGAGGGGGGAGACAAACGGAGCACCCAGATGCAGATTAGGCTGCAGAAGATGAGGGTGTAAAAGGGATTTAATGGTAGGATGGATTAGAGAAATCCTTGTAACAATGTTAAATAATTATGGTTCCAGCCGAGATCAAAGCGCCATTGATTGAACCCCTCAAGCCTTCATCACGCGGAGTCTTGGAAAGCAAAGATTGGTAAACTAGTGCTCAGACCACTCCGGCTGCTCCAGTTAAATTGGATTGGAAATATTAGGATATAGATGAATCCTTCAGGAGGCTTTCGCAAAGCTTTTGTCACCGGAAATGTAGCTTGGGAGCGGTATGAAAGGTTTGATAGTGTACTGTCTCCACAGAATCATAAGACGAGGGTGTCGCAGCTGTCTCCACTGATACCTAAGCGTTTTAAGTAGACTTATAGACACACTTGACTGTTATATCAGCGGGCTGAAAACTTTCAGCGCAGGCTTTCATTCACGGTTTTATTTTTTTTTTCTCTTCTTCGTCTTGTAATCAAGAAATGTGGACGTGCATCATGCGCAGTTCTCTCTCAAAAAAGGACGGTTTTATCTCGCTCCTCCAGGGGTTTATTCAAAGTCTTCAGACAAGTCTCACAAAACATGAATGACACTGAGATGGCTGATAGCGATGATGAAAGTCCATCATCAGCTTCTCTGTGAGTTCTGGGTACCGAGTGATGTAAACATTTAATTGCAATCAAAGCGCTAAGTGTAAACACTGTGCGCCCTTTTTCCAAATACATTTATATCTGAAGAGATTGCTGATGAATACAATATGCATCACCTGTGTGTCAAGAAAACACCACCCCCCTCCTCCACACACACATCTTTCTTCACAATTATGATGATGAAATATGCAACAAGAGATTAGACAAATCACTGTACTCCGATGCTGCATCGTCTTGATGCAAATTTAGTCACTGATCCGCTATACTAAGAGGCTTTATGAAGGAAATTCACGGTTGTTAGTTATATAATCTAAAATAGGACAAAATGCAATCACTGTTCTTATCATCTGAAGAAGATGTCACTACACTCGGTTCTAGTTGTGTGTGGATACGTAGGATGTGGCTCGCAGAGAATGCTCTTAATAAGATAATTCACTTCCAACCATTTTGTCCACATTTCAGCTGAATTTGTGTCCACTTTAACAATGCCATCTTTTTCACTGTGATAACTATTTCACAAAAGAATCCAAAATATGACTTAAAGTGCGCCGTTTCTGCCCCTAGGGACTCGACACCCATCGCGTCTTTCTTTAGCTCTCTGAATATGTTTGTTCTGCAATGCTTACCCTCCCGGGCGCTGTAGCTGCACACGGTTCTCTAAGAGGTATCATTGTAATTGGTTGAATATTTGATGTGTGTGCTTAGCATTAACATGGAGACGCTCGTGCAGGCAGCGCTAGGGGGAAATAATGCTGGGTAAACTCTGGGTTGCTCAACTGAAACTTCCTCGCATGTGGAACATTTTCTTTTGGCCTTATTTTTTATAAAACTACAGAGCATATTTGAGCGACTTAGGTTTGTAGTTCTTTTTCATGCATGAACAAATGGATGCAAGTGCTTCAGATAAGTGGATTCATATGCATGACTTTGGTCATTTCACATTATCATTTGGCTATAGGAATGCACTTTCTCCATAAACACCCCCCCGACACACTCATGTACAGCCTTCACACTGATAGGTATTGATATCGGAACAGTGCCCCCGCCTGTGGAGGCCTCTCATTGGTGACGAACAGCTGGCCCCGGCTTGGCCCCGCTGGTCACGCCAATTCCCCCCCCCCCTGATTTCTTTCTGTTTGGGGGTGGTGGGGGGTGGGCCCCGCTTGTCAAGTGAATTAAAATACCAAATAATAATAATACCGATGATAAAAAGTTAATAAAAAATGGCATGTTCCTCCCTGATTGTGCGGGTGTTGTGGTATTCAATTATGCAATTTTCATTGGCATATTAATCATCTTTTCAACAAACAAGCCGCCGTTAATTAAAGCAAAGCATGGATAAAGACGTGTTGCCGGATCATCACTCCGTTTATCACCGTGCACAGACCCGCAGTTAAGTAACTGTGAGATGAATTTCAATGGTCTCCTTGTTTCTTCCTCTGCTGTGTGTGTGTGTGTGTGTGTGTGTGTGTGTGTGTGTGTGTGTGTGTGTGTGTGTGTGTGTGTGTGTGTGTGTGTGTGTGTGTGTGTGTGTGTGTGTGTGTGTGTGTGTGTGTGTGTGTGTGTGTGTGTGTGTGTGTGTGTGTGTGTGTGTGTGTGTGTGTGTGTGTGCGCGCGCGCGCGTGTGTGTGCGTGCGTGCGCATTGTGTTCGGAGGTGTGGTTAGTGATGTGTCGTGTCAGGGGAATTGAAATTTGAGAATTCCTTTAATTGTTTTAGACAGACATCTA
The DNA here is from genome assembly GCF_902827115.2 of Pseudochaenichthys georgianus. NCBI lineage: Eukaryota > Metazoa > Chordata > Actinopteri > Perciformes > Channichthyidae > Pseudochaenichthys > Pseudochaenichthys georgianus. Next base: position 17,175,892 of record NC_047518.2, read on the forward strand.
ACGAATGTGGGAGGTCTCTTTTTTCATGATCCGTTTTTCCCTCACTGATTTGAATGTTAAATACCCTTTGTAAACCACAGATGCGTCACAGTGACTCCAGTTGGATGCATTTAGATGTTTTCCTTTGCCTCTCAGTGGCCACCAGTGGAACATCTCTGTACACTCTGCCCATTCTCCTTGCCTATTTTACTTTCGGTGCCTTGCTCATTGGTGGGAGGGGATGGAGATTATTCCGGATCTTGTAAGATATGGGCCTCTCTAATCATAGCTCACTGCCTTTACTGTCATTCAGTCACTAAATGGAAGCGGGGTTGAACATGTCCATGGTGACGGGAGCAGCCAGACATCCATGCAAGTGCTTGAGTTCCGCCAGCAGAAAGGGAACTGGAGGCATCTGTAGACATGTCGCCTGTCCCTCTTTGTGGAGCAACTTTATCAGCAGCAGCCGCTCACCCACTTGCTAAACTGGAGGGCCAGTGCTCTCTTAACTTAAACATAAGATCTTTGTGGTTTGAAGCACTCGGCTGCTCTGCGCCCAACGTGGATCTGAAAGGCAAACACGACTCCATCACAAAATCACACCTCATGGAAAACTTGTTTCTGCTGTGTTAGCTCGAATCTAAATGCACTCAAACAGACTGTTGCACTGGAGCAAGACTCCCCCCTCTTCCCATCTAAAGAAAGAATGAAAGAGGGAGAAGGAGAGAGTGGGTGAGAGATGGAGATGGAGGAGGAGGAGGAATGAGAGAGAGAGGGGGAGAGAAAAGTCAAAAACCTCCACATAACAATGCCGGAGAAAAATCAGAACATTTTCCACCGAAAGATGGGCCATTTCCAAATCCTTGTGCCCTATCAGACAAATTAAAGTAAATCAAGCATGAAATGAAGCAGAAGAGCCCGGAGATAAGGCTCCTTTAAGTCGTTTACAGATTAGGACAGAGAGAGAGAGGGAGAGGTGCATCTGGTCTCTGGCAGTGAAGGAGGCTAGTTTCTCATTTCACAATAGCAGCCTGTGTATAGGATTACTCTCCCCTGTCACCGACATGAGGAGCAGTGGGGGAATAGACGTCCACAAAATGTGTCTAAATATGTCCCCTCAGAAATGTTTCCAACCCGAAAAACACTCTTGGTGTCGACCCCGATGTGACACGCGATAAACAAACATGTTTGACCCGGTGTATCGTTTTCGATTTGTTGGGTATTTCAGCCGCCCCTTCACCTTGTTTCTAAGATCAAGTGGCTTCATCACCACACAGCTTACAAAAATTCAAATGAATTCAGGATTGGCCGAGCGGTGTCACGTGACTGTACGGCTGTCAGCTCCTATGCGCATGTTAGGCACGCCTCAGATCAGGTTTGGGGGGAGGTAGAGGTGGGAGAAGGGGTGGGGGTGTACAAATTATATTCTCCAAATGTGATTTTGTTTCAATGTCTCATCGCTCTGTTTAATATGTACGTCTATTTTCTGTCTTACATCAACAGATTAATTGCTGTTTTATTTTAGCACTCGCAAATAATCAAAACATAATTATGGAGCTAGTTGCTCATGATATTTTACAGTGCACACACACACACTCTCATCCCACTCATGCATGCACGCAACTAAACACCCCCCCTCCACACACACATTTGCCTACACACACAGAGGCACCCACACAAGGTAAAGGGTGCGCTGCTCTTTGATGCCGCGCGTCAGGCTCTCGCTGGATTTTGTTTCACTCCTTCCGTGTATCTTTTCTGGAAGTGACGAGAGGTGGGCTCCGAGAGAGACGAGATCTGGCCCGCGTGGCCGGGTAGCTGCTCTCCAAAGCCGCGACCTTGACCTTCCCCTGCCCAAGTCTTAGGTTTAGCTCCTTTATCGCACTATCTCCAGGCATTTAAAAATACTCCTGAAACTCAATGATTTAACCCGCTTTTACGCTGTTCACATCAAAACTGGATGAAAAAAGGCTTAATCCATCTTATCTGTTGACTGTCAAACTGCTCCGGCTAAAACCTACTCACAAAAGACAACTAGGTCACCCAGGAAAAAACCGAATTCCCCCGTTACCCAGGGGAAGTTGCAGGCTGGTAATTGACTTGGGAGGAGATTCAGGAGCTCTTCCTGAATTAGCTGCAGACTTGGAGGAGGCAATGTTGACTTGTGTTCCTTGTTAAAAAGTTATTTGTTTAGATACTACACAGCAAAGTCATATACAGATGATCCATGTGTTCCCTTCCAATAAAACAAGTTCACGTCATGATATTTTTATTTATGACAGCAACTTCCCGTTGAAGCTGAAGTCTTAGACTTTGCAATCCATCAGTCCCAAAAACATGCATTCCCAGTGCCGTCAATTACTCGTTCATTCTGTCACACTCAGGTGGCGAAATGTCCTTTTGATGGTTAGGACATTTTGAGAAAAGCATTTAAAATAGTCAGATTCCAGCAGAGTGGTGTGTGTCCTCTAGATGTTGTCGGTGATACAGCGATATCTCGGCGTGTGGACAGTCATTCTTTAGGTTTCGCTGTCTCCCTTTACATGCTATCAATAGAAATTGCAGTGCTTCTCCAAAGATGGATGTGTCAGAGATTGTTGTCAGCAAGCCTGCTGCTAACTTCGCCAGGCTTTTGATAAAAAAAAGTGCTTCACAGCTGGTATATTTCAATTGTTCAATGACACCAAACAGCAGGGTTGGTAATGTACTGCAGGACCAAGTTCTTGTCTGGGAGTGTGTGTGTGCAGCTTAACTTTCTCACTTCTTTATTACTTGAATTACTGCAGTTCAAATTCAATGATGGTCATGGCCATGGCCAGATTCCGGGTTATCTGTGGTTCCCCATAAACAAAGAGTCCAGAATCCCTAAGAATTATTTCCACACCTCGTGATTTACATCCACTGCCGACGTTCAATGCCAATGCAGGAAGATGTCGACGATGTAGTGAGGCGGAAAGCCAGTGCGTGGAGGTCGGGCGGATGGGCATGTAGTGCTTCTGACTTGTCACAGTGCTGTCGCAGACCTGCACACACGTTTGCCTTTTCATTAGGAATAGTGTTTGCTCTCTGGCAGGGAGTTAGATGAGAAGGTGGATACCACTCTCTTATCTGCCCGTTAAATATATAGCTACAGCCAGCAGCTAGTTAGGTTAGCCCACCACAAAGTGTGGAAACAAGGGGGAAACAGGATCACTTATGAACATGTTACATGTTTGTGTCTTTTGCTTGTACACAAAGTGAAGTGTTAAAACAGGCCCCATTTTTTGGAGGGGTTGTGTGTTAAACATACAGTAGAAACAGAATGAGAGTAGAACCGACATTCCCATTCAAATCCAGAGAGCAGGATGTTCAGAGAGGGCATTTTTATGTCTACTGATGTCATAGCAAAGAACTGTGAATGCAAGCTAACTGGACAAACAACAACATTTACAGTACAAAGTGTATTCTGAACTCTTTCTATGTATATGCCAAGCAAAAGTATGTTTGGCCACGTGGCCCCCTGTAAAAAGGCAGATTGCCTTTTGTAAACTTATGTTTTTGTACGAATAAAACAAAAAAGAGATCAGTTAATTAGTGATTGTTGGCAGATTCACCACGTTTTAATATATTTAAGCTAACTGTTTCCCCTTGTGTCAAGTCCTTATGCTAAGTTCAGCTCAGCTAACCAGCTGCTAGCTGTAGCTTTGAAAGGAATGGTTTGTAGGTTTTAGCTTTTACTTGCCAACTCTCCAGCAGAAATACAAATTGTCTTACTTTTGTCTTTGTTATCCACTTGCAGATATAATGTAGACACCACACATTTAAAAAGCATAAACATTGAATACATTCTGTTGTTTTTTTCAGGTCCAATATGGATATCTTTGTCTGGCGATGGGCTTGAAACACCTGTATTCCTAGCTGTGTCTTTGAAAACATTACTGTGTTGGGTCCTTCTACAAGAGGGGGGTTTGAGTCCTCTGCCCCTTCCAATCCCTCCACAATGGCCCCCCCAGCCCCCTGCTCAGCCTGAGTGGAGTGTCACAGCTAAAAGGCCCTAATCCCTTTGGTTTGTTTAACTCTTTCCCCCCAAGCCCGCCACAGCCTGACAACAAGCCTGACCTGAAGGGGTGAACCCCACTACCAAATCACCCCCCCTCCTCACGTGACCAAACTCCTACGGTTGTTAACTTTCTCCCAGCTGTTCAGGGCCAGAAGCAGCCACATATAGGCGGGTTAGGGTGGGTCTGGGGAAGATGGAGGAGGGTGAGGAGGAGATGATGGTGGTGAGGGTCCTCCACTGTTTGAAAACAAGTGCCTTGCTCAGAGATAATAGGGTTGGGGGTTATAAATGATGCATTTAGCTCACTAGGACCTGATAATAGCGGTTTGGGTAGGGGGGAAGAAAGTTCATCGCTCTCTTATCAGAGCTCTGTGACATTTCTCTTTCAGCTGTAACATTTCATATCACATATCTGCTTTAAAGATGTGGCACCTTTTGTTGAACCGATACAGTACATTCCATTCCACCCCATATGCCTCTCTCATGGTATATTAATTTATAGCCCATTTGCTGGCTCTATAACGCAGCTTGTCAGCGGAGATGACTGGGATTCAGTAGGACATCTGTGAATTGCCACGCACAGGCTATTGAACTTTGAACAGCAGACATTTATATGCTTTGAATCAAAGGTACAGCTTGATATCAATAGGGATCACCTGCCGTTCGAAGCTCAAACATATTTTCGCAATTGTTTCTACTGGTGTCATTCTTTGTTACCCATAATTCTCCTTACTTAAGATAAAAGGAGGAGTAAACCAAATATATTTTCACAGGAAATGTATTTTCCTTTAATTTTGTGAAGTAGTTAGAGAAGTCAAATTCATGTTGAATGTAGCCCGAACTGATCTATTTCTTTAACAAATGTTAATCTGCGGTAGCAAGTTGATGATTTATCATCTGTGACCACTACCTTACTCTGGGCCAGTAGAGATATTAAAGAAATCAGGCTTACAGTTCACGTGGTTAATAGAGTCATTCGTACTGATATCATATGTGAATTTGTCATTGCATTTAAAATAAAAAGGCAATTTTAAGAGCATTTCAGTTGCAGACGTATATCAAACCTGTTTGATTAAAAGAAGGTTGACCAAAGAATTGATGAATCCATAACATAATAGGCAGATTAATTGATATGGAAATTATTGTTATTTGACGCTAAAATATTTCATTTCATTTCATTTGTATTTGTCCCGCTCATGGTACGCAAAACCAAATGTACAACAATTGCCACAAAACATGACTCCACCATTGAGCGAAAAGGAGCAGGGAGAAGAATAACATCTTATGTGACCTGCCACTTTGAAAAATGAAATGTGGCAAAATGAGTGAACAGTACAACATCCTCAATGCCTTGTAATCTAGCAAATACTTTGCCTTGTTTAGAACAGAAATATTCCTAGACACTTTGGTTTTAACATGTGCTATGTGTGATTTCCATGTCAGGTTTCATCCAGCGTCACACCTAAGAATCGAAATTCAGAAACCCTTTCAATAAAAACTCCATCAATGGACAGTGAAATGTTTTCATCTTTTTTTCTATTAGCAAAAACCATAAACTTCGTTTTATTCAAATTTAGGGTTAACTTATTTTCATCAAACCATCTTTTAAGTTTGACCATTTCATGTCCAATACACTTTGCTAAAATGTTTAAATCATCTCCTGAACAAAATAAATGTGTGTCGTCTGCAAACAACACAAATTGCAATAATGTTGACGTTTCACATATGTCATTGATGTACAAAATAAAAAGTTTGGGCCCTAAAACCGAGCCCTGCGGGACACCACATTCTATGTTCATACACTCCGATGTACTACCAGCAAATTCTACATATTGTTGTCTGTTATCTAAATAACTTTTCAACCAATCTAGAACTACTCCTCTCACTCCGTATCTATGTAATTTCGAAATGAATAGGTAATGGTCTGTGGTATCAAATGCCTTTTTTAAGTCAATAAATACACCTATTGTGTATTTCTTTCTTTCTATAGCTGTTGTAATTTCTTCTGTTATTTTCATTAAAGCTGTAGATCGATTTTTCCTAAATCCATACTAACTCACTCAATAACTCTTTTTTTTCAATACAATTATCAAATTTTTGGACAAAACAATTTCTCAAGGACCTTTGAAAATTGTGAAAGCAAGGACACTGGTCTGTAGTTGGTAAATTGGCTTTTGTCCCCTGTTTTAAAAAGTGGGATAACTTTAGCTATTTTCATGCTATCTGGGAAAATACCTGTCTGAAATGAAAGATTAAAGATGTAGCTTAGCGGTTTAATTATGCAGTCAATAGTCGTTTTCACTATTGTCATGTCGATCCCATCACTATCTGTCGAAGTCTTATTTTTGCATTTGTCTACAATGGATCTAATTTCAATTTCGTTTATCTCTCCCAGAAACATTGACTGCAACACTTTACTTCCCCAATTCCGCCATCCTCTTTTTGCCCATCGTGTTGTTTTGGAATAGTCTTTGCAAGATTAGGTCTGACATTTACAAAAAAAGAGTTGAATTCATGTACCACTTCATTCATGTTTTTTACAACCTTATTTGTGTCATCAATGAAGTGACTGGGCAGTGGATACAGATTTATTTCCAATAACATTATTTAAGATTTTCCATGTGCCCTTGATATCATTTTTCTTTTCTTTTAACATATTATTATAATATTCTCTTTTTGCTTGTCTCATTATAACTGTCAACTTAGTTATATATGCCTTGTATTGCTTTTCAATTGCCTTTGTCCTAAATTTTATGAAGTCTTTATAAAGGTTATTTTTCTTCTTGCAAGCATTTTGTAAGCCCTTGGTTATCCAAGGCTTTTGATGAGAAGTACCTTTATATGTACGGAGTACAGTGGGACAATGTTTGTCATACAGTGATATGTAGATTTGTAGGAAGGACTCATATGCAGCATTTACATCTTCTACATAAACCCCTCTCCACTCTTCCTTTAAGAGGTCACTCCTAAATGTGTCTTTTGCTTCAGCAGTCCTTACCCTGACATATCTACTGCGAGTCTCTTCCTTCTTTTTCTTTAATTGCCAATCATATTCTACAAATACAGGTAAATGGTCGCTTATGTCATTTATTATTAGCCCACTCTGAGCACTGTTTTCCATGACATTCGTAAAGATATTGTCGATCAATGTTGCACAAGTTGATGTTATTCTACTGGGCTTAGTGATTAGGGGATGAAGCCCCCTGCTGTACAATGCATCCAGGAAATCAGAAGTTGTTTTGTGTTTAGATACATTTAGAAGATCGATGTTAAAATCCCCACAAATAATACATGTTTTATTTTCATTTAGGCCATCCATTAATACTCCTAAACTATCTTTAAAAAGCTCTACATTTGATCCTGGTGCTCTATATGCACAAGTCACAACAACATTTCTCTTCCTTTCCATTTCAATTTCTATAGTTATGCATTCCATTAAATCATCAGTCACAATTGACATTTTTTCAACCAGTGTGCATTTTAGGACGCTGTCCACATAAAGAGCCACACCCCCTCCTCTCTTATTGGTTCTGTTGATATGGTGTAGCACGTAACCCTAATATCTAACAATACCATGTAGAAGTGTAAAGATAGTTCAACTGTTTTAAGGTCTCTGTCAGTCAACATTCCAGTTATCTTTTAAATCATACCAGGCTGGCATCCTGCCACTAAGTAACTCATTAGTATTCAGTCTTGTGCCATTATAGGGAGAGATGAGGTTCCCTATTCCTATAAACCATAACAGAAAAGAAAGACAGGACACACATTAAAAAAGCACACAAAAACTCAAAACAAACAGATGCCAGCGTGGCACATCTTGGGTGCTATCTGAGGAGGATCTCTCCACACAAAGGGACATTCATAGGGTTGCCAAGTATCTATGGAGTGCAGGAACAGACCCTAGAGTCTAGTGACAGATGATGATCTTATCGAGGGAAGGGTGGGGCGTCGGGGGTAGGTGGTAGGGTTGAGGAGGGGGTCTGGGGTGCAGAGGGTGAAGGTAGCAGAGAGGGTCTGGTTGGAGGAGGGGGTACAGCTCTTGAGCCACATCACAAGCTCTGTTTTGCCAAGTGTGTGGCATTTGAGAATCAGATGATGAGGAGCGTTGAATAAGGACACCGGCTTTGGGTTCTTCTATTTGTCCATTCTTGTTGAAAAGGTGATTTCTGTATTTGTAAAACAGTTGGGATTGTTGGGCTTGTAGGACATGAAATCATCAACAGTTTTTTCCGCCATAATTCAAAAAATGGTTACTAGCCCAGTTGATAACAGAGCACATCTGTCGGTAAATGTCTTCAATATTACTAAACTTTCAAATGCTCATAGGGAACAAGCAGACAGTACATGAAGGGAAGTCATTATTCATCCACGCGTGTTTTTGTGGAGATCCTCCACCAGAATCTGCAACAGATGTGACAAGCCATCTGTGAGCCAAGCTCCTCGGGCAACATTGGGTGAGAGATGCACACAACTGGCATCTAAACATGGCTGACGACAAACTGCACAAATTGAATCGAACCCTGGTTTTCCCCCCTTGTCTGCACCTACATTACCCCCGTTTTGTCCAAGCATCCCACCCCCAAGAATAGAAAGAAAGGGTAAAGGAAAGGAATCAGAATCGTTGGCTGAGGATGGCTTGTGCTGTTTGTCAAGCGGGGCTAAACAGGAACTTGCATCCAAGCGGTTAAAGGCCGTGGGTCTTATCTGAGGACAAACAGAATGCATCAAGCGGTGGCTGTTGCTCTCCGTGATGACGACCAGCTGTGCACCGATGTTTAATTATTTCTCTGTAATGAGCTTACCCACCTTCCACTGCAGCACCGGGAAGACAGCATGGAACACGGGAGGGGAGACAGAGTGAAAGAAAGAACGAGATAACGCTGTCCAGATTATCTTATTGTTGGGTCTATTCCAAAACTGTGCCTGCATTTCCTCTTAAAAATTACTTGTGTTTAGACCATGTGGTGGTGATGCAGTTTTGTATGTAAGATGTGGTCAAACAAGGGCATTTTTATTATGGCTGACATTTAGCTTTTTGTGTAGTGACCACCACCAATGAGTATATTATGAAAGAGACATCATTTGTAGAGGGTAATAATACAAACCTGATGTTTTGATCATGTCTACGCATGCAAAGGAGCACATAAGCGTACATTTCCATATTAGCACAACAGACGGACACAATAGCGTGCCGCAGATACACGGCTGATATTTACCAAGTAGAACAGGGCTGAATAGGTCATTATAGCACATACGCATCAGAAAGTTCAGTGATCGCTTCAGCCCATCCAGCATGAACTGAATGCCCTGAATACCTATTAGCCACATGTGTGGACAAATAGGTTAAAAGACACAATGTTAACAACTCATGTAGAGTTTGTTTGATTACTAATACATTAGATTTATTTGCCTGGCTAGATTATCAATTTCTGGCAGGTTGGCTTCCTTGTAAAAGGTCAATCTTTATGTTGGAGGATCCCAGAATAATGATGATATTCCTAAAGTGGCCCTAATATCTGACCTTAGTAAATATGTTTATTTTCTCAATAAGTAGTTTTACATTTTTAAACCCTTTTCATCCAAGAAAACCTAAAGTGTGTACATTTTGGTCTTCTATAAATATCTTGTTCCATTTGTTTTAGTTTGGTTGTACTCTCACTTCTCACTTCTGGATCAAAAATGTTTTTAGTGATGGCCCTAGCAATAGACTTTAGGCCTTATAATTGGACTCCTCAAACCAATGGGTGCCATCATGGTGACTTTGTCCGCTTCAAACACAGCCGATGCTGAGACCTGATTTAAACATCCTTTGTTTCAGTTTGTGGAACTTCTTGTGTCCAGAAAGTTTATCAAATCAGATATAACTTGTAGCTACAGAAGTCTGAACTATCACACTTCCTCTAACAAGACTTCTCAGAGTTGTCAAGGCAACCAGACGGAAATCTACAGTTGAGAACCTTTCGACACACACTCGTAGACACTTGCACACACCAACACGCAGGGAAACATCCTCTCTGGAAAACTATGTCATGGCCTGCCAAGGGGTTTGTCATAACTATTTGATTAATCACCATCCCAAAAAAGTACACTGAATCTAAGAGATAAGATAGTGCGGGGTGACAGGGAGGTGAGCACCGGTAGTTCTTCCAGTGCTATCCGGTGTCACTGTTAATTAGCTGGAGCTCTGCACAGCACTAACAAGGCCCCAGTCTTCCTGGAGCAACAGAAATAAGCCTGCCACTAGCTGCTCTCGCAAGCCAGCGAGCCTGCACTGTCTCACAGAGATTATCTCCACACAAGACACCTTTCAAGTAAGGTTAGCGCGCCATGTGTCTGAGGAACACCATCAGATGGATGCTCACTCGATTTGCTTATCCATTTTGAAAAAACCCTTGGCTGTAACCTTCACTGTTTACCGCAGAGCTTTGAGGCAATCATATAATCGCACATGTAGGCTTGAGTTTAAGGACAACGAATGAATGTCACTGTGATTTGATGTGGAACTTGTGCGCTGGAGCACTAAGGCTCACTGCTTTGGTTTCTGCTTTGTTTCTAGGAGAGCTGGATGCGTTCCTTAAAGAAGGCGAGCGTCGGATCCACACCCGGCAGGAGCTCCCTGTGGGGACCACGTGGGGACCGTTCGAGGGGAAGATCGAGATGAACCCTGAAAACACTACACTGGTATGTTTTAATCATCGACTGAATCAAATTGAATATTTGAGAAACATTTCGTTATATTAACCCACCACAACAAACGTGATGGTTAGAAAGAAATGGATACAATTAATACAACTAGTAGGGCACTCAGACAACACAGACCTTTACTATACTAACGCCAAATGGCCCATATGGCAAGTGAAGAATACATTGTACTTGCCCCATGATATGAAACCACTGAAAACCAAGTTCTTCCTTGGCTGTCCAAGCTGTAACATACACAACTGATTGGGCTCTATTTAAAGGTTAATTGCAAGGTATTATATTTGATCTTACTCATTTATTATAAATTAACTTTGCTCTGAAGCACATTTCACAAGTTAAGTGTATATCAACTACTATCGGTGTGGTACATGTGAGGACTTTTTTTACTGACATAAACATTGATTGATTTATCCACCACTATTAAGCCACTATTTACACATTTATAAAATCTCTTATAAATGATGCCATATTTTATAGCATTTAGTTTGGACTGAAATCACTTCATTTGGTCAACCTTTGCCTTTAGCAACCATGGAAACATGAGTACTGGAAAGTCCTAGAGTACTATCTAAAGACCATATTAATGGTAATTCCCATGACATACTGAGGTGACTGTGGCGGGATCCAACTGGCCCACAACAAAAGCCTTTGAAGTGCATCCATTTTAACCATTTAATCTGCATATTTTACGACAAAACACTTCTAATTTGTGGATTTTGAGCTCAGTCCAGGCTTCAGTTGAGTGAAGTCACACTCCATTATGTTTGATGTTACCCTGCACACAGCAGCTTTTATATCTCTTGTTCCAAAAGATCCCAGCAGAGGCTTGTGTTGACCTGCTGCTCTGGTGGAGTGACAAGCCCTCCACGGGTTTGATTCCTCATTCTGCATTCGGATTAATTAAGAAATTCCCATTAAAATTGTAACCAAGCTCCCATTCATCCTGTTAGGAAACATAAGGAACAGTCCATGAGGATTGTGGGACTCAGAGGCCCTCCACGCGTTTTCCCAGATTCCTTAAACTTTATTAAATCGTTTTCAGAGCAGTCACGACTGTTTTCTAAGCTCCCCTCTTGGTTTTGAAGTCATCAGTGGCTTTCAATAACTCGGGCCGTATTATAGCCATGAAATACGGCTTCTCTCAGGGTAAAGCCAGTTATCCTTGGGCAGAACAACTATTTTTTACAGAGCAACACCTCAAGTTGCCTTCCAAAGTAACACTCACATTTTTTCAGCAATCTCGCCATGGATTTCCCTGAAAAAGGCATCAAATACTAACCTTCAACTGTCCCTCAAATGACTCTCGTGATGTCATGTATTTTATCTCTTTGAATTGTTGGTGCTTTTGGTAGATACAAACTTTAAAAATGATTCACACCGCATGCTGAACGAGATGCACAAACTGATTGTTGCCCTTGGCTCCTAACTAACTGCCCTCTCAGGAATTCATCGCCACTTTTCCACATCCTCCTTAGGTTTTGTCTCTTCTTTTTTTTTTAAGCAAGCAGGTGCTGGTCATCACCTGTAATAGGCTGTGGAGGGGTTACAGAATATGCCTAACCCCCCTCGCAATTAAAAGCCGAGAAAGAAGCTTTGGCACATTGCCTTTAAGGATCTCATGTGTGTCTATTCTCCTGGGGTCCCTCTCAATGCTTTGCTGCTTGCCCTCCTTCTCTCTTAAGTTTCATCTCTCAAATGGGGTAGTGGCTGTTAGCAGCTTCTCACTATCTCTCATTAAAGGCTAGGTCAACCCAACTGGCATGTTTTGTTTTAGTGAGCCTCCTTTTAGGGTTTTTAACTTTGTTCCTTAAGCCAGAAAATATCAGCCAATTCTGGTATTGTGTACATCGCGGGGGAATCCTATCACTTACAGAAGCATAGTTTTATTTTTGTTTAAATAGAAACCTGCAGTTATTGAGCTGCTGCCTTGTTAAACACGCAGCCGTTGGCAACATCCGTAATGTGGAGCCGCATTTATCTCAGTTATTTCAGTGGGAGGCGAGGGAGTTGTGGAAATCTTCAAACACTGACATATCAAGACAAGATCCCTGATGCCACACCTGGAGAGGTTGAAATAACAAAAATGTAAGTGTGAGAAGAGAAAGAAGAAGAAGGGGGAAAAAGCCGGGCTGGTTTTGATGCGTGTCAGGGGCGTCCAGAGGAGGGTCAGAAAGGCAGCAGAAAGCGTTTGAGGTAGAAATAAAGGCTCAATGTGACCTCCACAGACTATTAAATGTCCTTTCACTCTCTTAGATTTTTTGAATCCATTGAGGTGAATGAATTACCCGAGTATATGGCAGGAGTGACACCTCTCTCATGCCTGGAACACACGACCCGCTGCTGAGATATTGATATGCCCTGTCTGAAATCAAACATATTTTATCCCTTCATCCCGACACGTCATTTAAGATATTACTTTTTAGAGGTCAAGCTATTTTGGTCGAGCCGCCGTCTGCGGTGCACAGGTTGGCAATTCTTGGCATTGTGCCCGGAGGTGTAATGTCTTCTTAAAGTGGCTTATAGTAAATAATGAAAATACGGTACATTTAAACATTCAACTGGACATGAGTAGCACTTTGGCTCAAGCAGAGACGTTTAGGAGCGGCTCCGGATGGTGTCTGGGGAGTCGTCCTGGGGAGTCTGATGGAGAGGTGGGGAAGGATGGGGGGAGGAGGGGAGGGTCACCGGTCCCTGGAGGCAGCGAAAGGGAGCAGGAGCTGGAGCTAGCTGCATGTGCCGCGGCGTGGGAGACGATATGTGGGCTGGCTGCTGGGGGGAGACAGGCCTCAGCAGCTGACCGGAGTGATGGATGATGCTGAGAAAAAGAACAGTGAGTGGAGCGTTGCATGCAGTTGTTCAGACAGGCCTGGAAAGAGAGGTGTAAAGCTTGAAAAAGAAAGAATGAAAAAGGAGAGCAGGGGGGAGTGGGGGGAGGAAGCAGGAAAAAACAGAGAGGGAAAAAGCATGACAGGAAATCTGGGCATCTGCAGGACAGAGATAGGGTCACATCTTGACCGTTTATCACAGAGGAAAGCAGATTTCACAGCTGATGGGTCGGCCGTGGCAGCTCTGCAGACCCCACGGCTCAGCCTGGCATGAGGCGCTGGAGTTATAGTTATTGTTGGTGCAGACCTCCAACACAATCACATTGAATTGTGTTGGAGGGATCATAAGGCTTTTTTTTTATCGTGGTGTTTGTATACGTTCTTTATTAGAGATGCACAAAGATAACAACAGGTCATCAGTATTGGAAGATAAAAGCTTTAAAAATAAATACAAGCAAGAAAAGTGAATTTTTTCTATATGGCAGGCCAAAAAGATAAAGGAAATGTTTACTACAGGAGACTTGATGTTCTCTGCAGTTAGGTGGGAAATAATTTGCGTCTATATCAACATCGACAGTTGGCCAAAATGAGTTGAAATAGATCCAGATATCAGACATCGTGCAAAACTATTGTCTATATAACTATAAGACTTAATACCTTTTGGTCCAAATACAGATCAAATGTAACATGTAATGTGTTTGAGACGATAATGATACAAATGCCAAGCCTTAATCAAAGAAACAGAAGTCTAACCCTAGATAGCTAGATTGCAAGTCAGAAACCAAACTCTGAACTGAAAACGAACTTACTGGACCGGGTTAAAGCACTTTGTATTAAGCTAGGCAAAGGTAAGAAAGCCAGGGGAGTAAGGGCCAAAAGCCAGTAACAGAGAGCAATACGAAACATTTGAAAGAGGATGAAGATGGAGAAAGAATGAAACACTGAGAGTTGGCGTTGCTGCTGTTGTCAGCCACGTTCTCCCCTCTGCTCCTCTGCTCTGCTCTCTGTCTGACTGATGGAGCTGCCAGAGTGCCGTCTCATCCCTCACTTCTCTCACTGATCAATCAGACCATTAGACTCCAATTACAGCCGCAGCCCCGGCGCAGGTGAGCGACGAGCACATTCAGCCGGGTGCCGACAACGCCTCCGCCCGACTCCCTCGCACTCTCCCAAATTAACGCAAATTAATAGTGACACTCAGACATAAATGTCTGCAATCGGGGGGCCAAATTAACAGTCTGGGTCGAAGCTATTGAGTAGCAGGTGTCTTTAAAGGCGGTAATTACCTACGCTGGACAGAAGCTGGCCCACGCGTGGTCTGCCTGGAGTGAGCGGCCTGGCCCTGGTGAGCCTGGCTCCCATTGTAGGTGTTAATAATTGATTGGGAGGCAAGCTATTAATGAGCAGCAGATTTAGAGCTCTGTTGTAAATGTGTGTTGATGAGGGTGTTGCCGCCTCTTGTACAATGCCTTACCAATGCTAATTACTGGGGCTTAGTCAAGGTGCACTGTAATGAGTCTGGATTCAATACAATTGTGGTCTGTATGTGTTTTGAGGGCCTTTTAGTGCAAATGACATGCTAATTGTAATGGAGAACCCTTCCAGATTGAAATCTATAAGGCTTTTTTGTATCTTGTTCTCAATCTTAATAAACCTATTGTAGCTATACGAGCTAAATAAGCTGTGAGCATATTTATGATAAATCAAATCTAATATTGTTATCTATGTTTCAAACAAGGGTCCTGGAACAAAGACAACGATATGGAAGGTTGCACGAGCATAACACAAGTAAACAGCGTATTTTAACCTTAATCAAATATTACAATAATACTATTATATTAAAATCACCTAAGTAATACGTATGTCTGCCATAATACAGGAGTGTTGAGTGAGTACATCACTGTTGTGTTTGTCTAATTCTGTAAATTAGAATTGTAGGTAAAAAATGAAGGTACATTATTTCAAAAAGTCTCACATATGTTGCTAACATGTGCATCAGAGCCTTAAATGCCTGTATGTTGTTTGCACATGTGCACAAAGTGTCTGCGTGTACATGAACTTACAGTAAATGTGTGTGTTTTGAGTCGTACTGTATGTGTGGCATGTGCCAGCGCCTCAGTGTGCGTGTGCTGCAGACTGTGTGTTGTTTTCTGCTGCGAACAGAGAGCTTTAGCTTGTAGTCTACAGAAGAGCGAAAATGTCAAGATACTGTCCTAATTTCCACCTGGGACAGAGAGAGAGGCAGAGGCTGTCAACCGACAGTGGGATTATTGTGTAATTTAGTACAAGGGTAGGAATATGGGCCCGTGCAACCAAAAACTGCTCCAGAAATTATTCAGCCCATCACTCAAGCCATTTATCTCCCGCCTTTTTTTGCCCACCCTCTCACTTGCAATATGCTTATTGTTAGCTACCCCTAAACTTTAACAAGTGGCGGCGGATTTTTCTGTTTCAGAAATTATATTTTTCTTCTTGTCATTGCTTCATTAATCAAGAGGAGGCATTCTGAAAAATGTTTTGTTTTGGAGGCTGCAATCTATTTTGTGTGTGTGTGTTGTAGTTAATCTGCGCCCGTGGCAGGTTTCCCCTCCGAAACGCAGCGCTAAGCAGCGGTATCGCAGGCCTATTGTTGTAGCCTCTGTCATAGCAAGGAGAGCCTGATGCAGGCCTGGGCTCGCCTGATAAGGAAAAGAGGATTCAACATGGCTGGAAAGGAGAATCAGTGGGACTTGAGAGTGGAGTACGGATGGGGCAGATGCGCTCGCACACACAAAAACACACACACATACGTACAGAACCATGCACACATGTTCTACACACATACAGTCACACATGAGCCGACACACACACAAATCATCACCATCATCACACTGGCACATGCCCAGGCAATTATTTACAGTAACATCCAATTACATATGCAAGAAGGCACCCCAGGATAGGGCCTCTCTGGAGCTATAGCTGCTAAAAGGCACACACACATAGGCATTCTGAAATATGCATGCACATAAACAAACAAACTAAATTTGAAACATTCTGATTTATGCTTTTAAAGGTGGCGTGCGCTTTCTATCTGTAAGTCACACTGCCTCGGATATGGTTTTGAAAATGCCCGACATTATCAGGACTAACAGGATTTGAATTTCTGTGTTGGACACACAAATAATTTTGGCACAAAAGAATGTGGCTTCATCTAATGAAATAATGGGCCCAAATTGTAGGCGGAGAACCAATTTGTGATTGCATGCATCAATTATTTCTTGGGTTTAAACCAATATCAGGGCTGGGGTCTCTTCAGATGGGTAAAATGGTAATTATCTGGCCTGCTTTCCCTCGCGCGGTGTCATCCATATATTTATCGATGGCATTATCGATGGTTTTCATGTTCTAAAGTTCCAAAAAGGAGGCAACATGAAAGCAAATTGCATTGAAGTAGCCTTATAAATCTGGGCTTTATTTTGCAAAGATCAACATGAAATTGATGTCAGTTTGTGAGTCAGATGGATAATGGGTTGTGGCGAACTAACTAGCATTGTTTTCTTTATTGCTGCATATATTTATTTCCCAAGCCTGCACTTTGAACGTTTCTGTGCATGGCTGGAGCTCGTTGCCGCCGACAGCTCCATGTGTTAGCTCTGAGGCACTCACTCACTCAGCTATAGTCGGAGCTATTATGGCCGCGGCCCAGCCCCACTGTTTGAGAGATAATGCATGGTTGACTTGATCTACAAGTGAACCTGACATTTTGCTCAGCACCACTACCCAAACTGATATGGCAGGTCCCTGATAAGCAGAGCAGGACTCACTGAATTGCTTTGTGCTCACTGTAATCAATGGCTGCATGCTTTCCTCAAACATGCCAAGGGTGCAGTGACGAGATCGACACGCATATAAAGACGGGGAACCTGTTGCAGCATAACTCGGCGTGCACTCTTGTAAAGACTTCTGAGGAAATGATTCTCAAACTCAAACCACACCTGCCAGTGACAGTAGTTTTTTTGTTATTTGATCATATTTCTCACGAATGCTGTTGCTCATATCACGACGATCAGAGCTTTTCTCTTTGAGCTTTTCTCTTTAAGATTAAGATGAACTTTTATTAATCCCTCATGGGGAAATTATTTCTCTGCATTTGACCCATCCTAGTGTTAGGAGCAGTGTGCTGCCATTTTGAACGGCGCCCGGGGAGCAATGTGGGGAACGGTGCCTTGCTCAGGGACACCTCGGTAGCACTTGGTCTTTCGGGGACTTGAACTGGTGACCTTCCAGTTCCCAAGCCAAGTCCCTATCGACTTCGCCACCACCGCCACCAAGAAACACACATGAAGTGTGTATTTGTTTTTAATCCTTCCACTTCTCTACAGATTTTTTATATTATTTAAAATAACTTTAATCTAATTTATACTTTAGCTACACTACGTTTCAAAGGGAGATATTGCTACACTTTATTATGATCAGTTTCTTTACAGATACAAAAAATAACCTTTCAAATACAATGCAGTAGTTTGACTTAAAAACGTATGTGTTACACACACTCACACACTCCCTGCCTGAAACACCTCCATTTGACTCCTCCTTACTCCTTACTTCAGTAACATAGTGACATCACTACGTAACACTTGCGCTGCTATTGGCTAGCGCTCCAACACTTTGTATGTGATAGGCAGTTGGCCAATCATAACAGAGTAACCAATCAGAGCTGACTGGGCTTTTTGAACAGTAAAGCATGTAAACAAAGTCACGTTAGAAGCACATCATACAAAATAAGAACCTGGAAATTACCATAATATGTTATCTTCAACTTGTACTTCAGTACTCCATTGTTTTATTGTTACATTTGCTTAAGTAAAATATCTGAATACTTCTGATGTGATATGGCTTCACACACATGTATTGATGCTGATATTAAGTTACTGTATCCAGGAAACATGAGAAAACATTGACTTGGGATAACGGGCAAATGCTAATAGAGCCCGTGTTGAGTCATTCTTAATCTTCTGTCACTTTGCCAGTAGATTCAAAAAGATCTGTGCGAGTTATTCTGCAGATTTGGGAGTAAGAAAATATAGCTCATGTCGCTGCAGTGATCCTCACAGACAGGCAGCTGTCTCCCTGCAGCAGAGTGTTCAGCCATTGCTCAGCAGCAGCAGAGCAGGACCAGTGACGGCTGAAAGCCTCAGTGAGGCTCCGGGTCCTGGGGGGCCCCTCTTCACACTTGCAGGGCCTGAGGGTTGAGCTGGGGGTCCCTGTCCCCCCCCCTTCCAACTGTCTGCCAGTAGCCCATCAGGGAGCGACACAGTGTGCATAGCAAACTGTCACACTGAGGAGATGTAGTATCTGCTTATGTTTTCTGTACATCGTAAACAGCTTGATATGAACATTAACATTCATGAGCAACTGTTCCATTTGGCTTAGTGCAACACTCAAACAAGTCACACGCTAACACTTATCTCAAGCGTTTCCTGGATTTGAACAACTGCTCGCTTGCTGCAGATTCGGGGAGGTGCTTCTTTAGCTGCGATAGAAGCTAAGCTAGCCTTTAGTTTGTGTACAGAATGTTAGTCCGACAGGCAACAATAGCCAAGCTTAAAACTCCCTGGCTTCACACATAGCGCCTTGTTTTACAGTACGCAATATGTCTTCCCCAATGAATGATTATCTAACACTACAATACACAACAGACCTCTATTGTAGCTAAGGAAAGAGAGGGAAGAGGAAGAAGACGAGGCAAAGAGAAAGAAAAGTGAAACAAAGTTGAGTGGTGCCAGCTGCTTTGCCATCTGTCACTGTCATGGCTGCACTTGGGATATGTTGAAACAAGTTTCTTGGAAAGTGGTGCAGATAATCCTCGATTGTTTTCCGTTTGCAAGGCACTGATAGTCGTCTTGGTATTCCAGAAGATAGTGAGCTCAGAGCAGGGTGTGGTGCTATGGCTGACCATGGCTCTATTAGCTGTGATTGCAGAAATATAAAGCTTCCTTTCTTAAATTGTTAAGCTTCAGTTCTTTATTTTTTGCCAGTGGTTAGAAATTGGTTTTAAAACATCCTATATTATTTTACTGAGAAAAGCATTGTCGCTTATATGAATTCAGCAATTTCCCTCCTCTCTTTCCCTCTTCTCATATTGGCAAGGGAAGTGGAGAACCATAGAGGCTTTGCTTGCTTCACCTACTTCAGAAAAAGAAGGACGTCCACCCTACGGGGAGGCAAACCCCCGCTGGTGGACCTTGATAAGTCCTCGCCGTCCCCTGTCCTGGCCTTAGCCCTCTGATCCACAGCCTAGTTGGCTCCAGGCCTACAGAAGACAAAGCCCCGTCAGAACTACTCCGAATGGATGAACACCCAAGCAGAACAACTCAAGTGTTTTGAAAAAAGGTTAGCATTGAAGATAAGAAAAGCTGATGGAGGAGATGAAGGTCTGGACAGTGTTCACAGCTTCCTGGTGGTCCAGCAGCACCTCATTAGATGGATGTGTATGAGGCTGTCAAAGCAGGAATATTATACCAAGGGGTCGTCAGCAAACTAATTGGGTAACAAAGACCATTTCCAGCTCGAGAAACCCCTCTTTTAACAGTCAGTGTGCTGAGACTCTGATAAGAGAGTTCACGTCTAATGCATTTAGCGCAGGGCAAGTTCACCATCTTTATCTTATTTACTTAACTTGGTGTAAATATTGTTGGTCTTTTATGGGGGATTTAGTCAGACCCCATTTCTCTGAAGTGCACTCAGGGATCAAACTAGTGAACGCTGCGGCTATATGCAGACGATCAGGTGGTATGCAAATCAAAGATACCTTTGTTCGGTTTAGTTACATGTGCGATGCATTTCATGTTCCTCCTCTCTGTTCTGTGAATGTGTTCGACTTTGTTTATTGCATTTATGATTGTGTACACTTTTATATTAATAGAGCCCAGTTTCTGAGTGCGAAAAAGGACTCGTGAAATATAAAATCACATACAATATATGCCATTCTAATGCATCACGAAATTCCGCCAGAGAAGAGAGAGGAGTTCAAAAGAATATTAAAATCCAATACCTAAAGGGGGGCACAGAGGTTTATCTAAAGTCAGGGCTTTATTCAAGCATCATGCCTGCTATTTTATTGTTTGCCTTTATTTACTGCCTCTGACTGATCCTAGTCTTCCACGTGTGGTTATGAGAGCGGGGATTTGTTGTGACCCCATTGACTGATCGACTCCTGAGTTCCCCGTTTTCTTCCTCTTTGAAAAATCTCCCCATCCGCATCCTGACAGAGAAAGAGTGCTTCTGTCCAGAGAACGCGCCACCTGCCACCTTGACCCCCAGGGGCCATGGTAATATCCATACAGGTGAACATTAGGTTCCCCTATTATGTTCCCTCACACAGCTCCTCACTGCTCGGGGAGTCGGCCCTAACTTACATGCAAAAAGATCAAACAAGTCGTCCCCAATTGAATTCAAATGGGAAATGTTGAGTAATTCAAACAGTGAGTAGTGAAGCGACAGGGGTGTTCTGTCCCCTGACCAAAGCCAAACACAAGGAGTACACGTGTGTATATATACCTCCAAGATATGTGTAAGTCCTGGAGCAATATGCATAAGCAAATCCAGCTTCCTCTTGTTTACTTCAAATAGTTCCAGGGACATTATGTATACTATCAGAACAGACATTGTGAAATGAAATATTCATGAGTACAAAGAAAGTTGGGGACATTTGTGTATGATGCTAAAGGGCTGGGGAAGGGAAATGCCATGTCGACTGAATCAAGTGCATGTGATGTACAAATATTTAAGAAAATTAGAGAGGAGACGAGAGGAGGAAATAAAAAATGGGGACAGAAAAGAAAATGAAGACGGCGAAATAAGAAACGAGAGGAAAAGAGAAGGGAAGCATATCAAAGCAAAAGGGAATTATTGGAAGGGAACAGATAGGAAAGGTGACACAAATATGGGAAAGGGAAGGAGGCAGGGTGGAGAAAGGGGTTGCTTGTCTTCAGGGCAGGTACAGCTTACACTAAACTGTTTGGCTTTAGAGTTGGAGCACCTCAATGTGCCTGAAGGTCCTGAAGAATGGAGCATAGAGGATGGAGTACCCCCCCTTTCCCACCAACGCTTTGCTCTCTTCTCCTCCCTGTTTTTATAGGCAGCCGATTTGGTTTAAAATAATAACTCAAATAAATGTTTAAGGATGTGCAGCCAATCATTTAGCATTGCTCCTTAATCAATACCAATCAGTAGTCTGCTGCCTTATTTCTCATACAAGCTACTGAGCATGGAGTCATCATGCCACACATAGTCAATATAAATACAGCCACAGTGAGCATTTCAATGGAGTGAAATGAGCAATAGCTAATGCAGCGCATGAACTTTGATGCTTACAGTCCAGTCAGCAGGATAAAAGGTGATTTAAATGAGAAAATATTTATTCCCCAAAGCGCCGCCATGATAGCAGCAGCCAAATAAAGGCACATGCGCACAGTGATGGGTGTCCCTTTAAAGATTCCGGAGGAACAGCTCTCAATTTAATCGATTTGAAAATGAAAAGTCAATTTAACAAAGTTGAAAAGAAAAAGATGGGCCAGGGGAAGAAAGAAAAAAGCATTCTCTTCTCGCACTCAAGCAGTAAACTAACTGCTGCACAGGGCAGGCAGAGATTTCAGCGGAATTATCTCCCACCTCACATTTGCTCTTAGGCAAGCAGTTTAAAAGCCAAGCGATTGAGCCAGTGATCCAATTTGAAATGCAGAAATGATTAGAGCAGCTTGCCTCATTTCATATCGAAATGCTCTGATTTATGACAGGGCACCAGCCAAGATCTATCTCTAACGGGAATTAGTGTGCAATTCCTGCATATTTCGGTTATTTAGTCTCCCAATAGCAGATGCTGTAGCCCTAGAGAGAAGGGGGGAGGGAGAGGAATGAAAGCAGAATGGAGGTATCTTTTCATTTCAGCAGATGTAACCATGACCATTTAGGAGAGGGGGAATGACACAAAGGCAGACTTGAGGAATGAGAGTGTTTCTCACTTTATGTAGGTTGTTGACCGAGAATCTTGTCTCAGGGTGCAGTGAAATAGCACCTCACTAAGCATATGCACAGCTTTGGGTAGCGGTGGGAGACTGTGAGGTTGGCTGTTTTATTCAACAAAAAGACCCTTGCAACCCATCCATCCTTGAGGCTAAAAATATTAATACGCAGAGCGATAACGAGGGCTAGAGGAAAATCTCCCTTAATGAAATTTCCAGTTGACCACATGCAATTTGTTTCATCGCAGTGAACAACTAATTGCAATGGACGTTATCAAGGTGTGAGTGTGCTGTCTGCTGTAAAGTGACTGGTAAAACAGGTACAAATCCTTTATCCTCACTCCCATGTTAGAAACAGAGAACATATAGACTTGACATAACCCAATACATAAGCTTGTTTTTTACGGCTAGTATCATCTGAAAGGACATGGCGCTTTCAAATTGTTTGTGACCATGCTAACACGGGGTCAAATGTAATGGAGGGGATGGAATTCAAGTGGAGAAAGAAAACGGAAAAAAGAAAGCTTTGTATACTGTATGTAACAAGCTTTCAACTTTACATGTAATCTAATTTAACATTATTTTTAAAGTTGAATAAATGACTATGCCACATTAGGGTTAGGGTTTCTGTAAATCAATTGTCAAAACGAATGCTTTATTGGGAAACACAAAATGAATGCAATATTGAAAAGATGTAACATAATTCAATAATTGTGTTTTTGTCTCAAAATAGCACTTCTTGATACCAAGTGGATGTTGGAAGCGTGATATATAAAGCCAACGAACGTGGTGAGATATTCAGACGGAGTGGTTTTGATCTCCCAGTTGTCTAAATCCTGCAGCTGTGGGATCAAGACGGATACAGTGCCAGTCAGTGACCTTGGTGGGGGGAAGAAGAAAAAAAGCCATGAGGAAAATAATCATTCCCACCAAGGTCCGTATCGATTTCACCTGCCCTGACCAGGAAGCGGGTTAAGAGTAGCCAGTGGTGGTGAAATGGTCAGCGGTGATATCATTAGCTTGCTGTTTACACCGGGAAGCAGGGAGTTAGAGGAAGGCTGAGTGTCACAAGCCACTTTCTTCTTCACCTCCTTCAGCTGATCAGACGGATCATGGTATCAAGGAGGGATTAGTAGCGACTTGGGATTTGTGTGATTGGTTAATTTATTGCGGTGATGGCAGGTCTTTCATCTATGGCAACATTTAATCAGCGCAGCCACAGAGGCTATTACAGGTTAGCTCCTTTCTGGAGTCAGTCCGGCTGTGCCATCAGCTCTATCACAATTCCCCTGAAATTTCCAAATTATCTGGAACAGGCTTTAGCTTCTCAGTAATAAAAATTAGAACAGATTCCTGATAGAAGCTTTTGCTCACACAGGGCCAATTATAAATAGTACAGCCCTGCCTTGGAAGAGGGAAAAGGGGGAGGGAGAAAAAATCCAACTCTGAGAGATGTGCGCGGAACTTATCGTTCAGCCTCTGCTCCGCTCTGATCCAAATCCGTGTGGCTGAAAATTTATATTAGATGTTATCACAGAGGTCTAAGTCTAGAAAAATCAATGAAGGTTATCTTTTATGTTGCAGCAACTTGTGGAAATATTGATTTTCATTTTATAGCGTATTTGGAGCATCAGTTTGTAATCACTTCCTCGCTGACTACACTGTTTCGGTCACTGTATCTCTTACACGAGCATCGGTAACACAGCTCAGAAAAAAATAATAGAAATAGCGGCAGGGTATTGAAACCAGTGGAGTGAAGGCAGAGGGTGGATAAACCGTAACACAGTACACAGACAGGAAGGCCAGAGGAGTATTTTTACAGGCTCTGACAGGGATGATAGTGTGGAAACTGATATTAAACGCTGTATCTCTATAAACTAAACTCATATATACTTGTTCTCTAAGGCCAGAGACTACAGGAAAACAACTTTTTCATGCTCTGGTCCATTTTGAGACATCTGGATATGTTTTGCTTAACATGTCTTCATTCAGATCGGTGGAAAGAAAACATCCAAAATAGAAACGTTTTTTTTAACAACTTTGTCTTTGTGTGTGTGTGTAGATTTATCTTAAAGTCACCATAATTATTAATCAAATCAAGTTTTATTTATATAGCAGATAATGCCTACTTTGCATATTTGCACTGGTAAAAAAATGTATTTCGTGTTTGTGGCCTAACAAGTCTTCTTCAGAACAGTGCTTAGAAAACAGCCAAAATACATATTTATGTTGTTTTAATTTTTTATGTTGTCTTTTTGTGACTGGTCGTAAGTGTACTATATTAAACATTAGATAAAACCTCCTTTGCATTATTTAAACATAATATTTCAGAAAACTGGCAATATACAAAAATATTTTATTAATGTAAGTAACATGAAGTTTTATTGTAAAATGTTTTAGTTCTTTTTCTTACCCATTCAAAAGTAGTCTTTCTTCTAATATCTCTTTATTTGAATACCTGTCATAATACCTAAAGATGTGTTCAATTCAGGAATATATTCAGTGTTATTCAGACATGTGCTCAGATTTGTGGCATATTTAACATCCAATAGGGGTCAGCATATTTGACAAACTGGCTCTCAGTACTGTGTGAGGCAGGAAAGAGCTTCCATACGTCACATCCCCCTGCTCCTCGTGAAGAGGAGTCTGTATCCTCCCCGCTGCAGGGAAATAAATGTTCTGCCTGTCAGTCTGCATTTCTCCTGGCCGCGGCCACTTAGGCCAACTGATCCGGTTGTACAAACGTTGCCATTTGCATTCGCAGAGCCCCCCCCCCTGCACTGATGCCACTCTGTGTCTTAATCCCTAATATGTTGTGTGCTCTCTGCATTTCTTTGTCTGAGTGACGTCTGGTACATGCAGCATTCTGACAAAGCACATAGGCCACCATTGTCATGATCGATGCATTATGTAAATCTGCTGCACTGAGGCGCTGTCATGGGTTGTTGCTGTTGTTCACAACAACAAAAACTATTAACAATTACATCAAAATAATACATAATATGCATTTTTAAAAGTTTCTTTCTCAGCAAAGGAACAATTGTGATTGCTGTAATGATTTCTAACACACTCTAACAATGGGAAGATGTGTGGTTAATGTGGTGTTTTGTCCCTGTCGGCTACATTAAGAGCAGCTGGAATATCATGAATTCCCAGAGGCTCAGAGGGACGGCGGAGAGGCCTCTCGCTGCTGAATAAGAGATGGCTCCAGTCTGCAGATCTAAGGAAGGGTTAATCTGATTCCCATTTCAGATAGTCGTCCTAGCAACAATCGGCCCGGTCTGCTCTGCTCCTTTGACAGGGGTGTGAGATTTTCAGGTTAGCCAGATAGAAGACTTTATTGTGAGGCTAATTTGAAATGTGAAATGGAGGATGACTTAAATTACAGAGGTCCCCTCTCCGTCTCATCTGCTGCCAGGGCGGGATAAGAAGATGCCAGGAGAAGGAATAAGAATATCAACAGACACAATTTACTGTCTGTGTTTGATCAGTTTGGCAGCGACGCTTGCCAATGTGCACTGCTATGTATAGATATAGATATTTGTGTGTAGAAATCTGTCCTGATTTAGCGTCTGCATGTGTTGCCTTCATTTGCACACAACATCAAAACAGATTGCTATCTCACGGAGATGTTTTTGTAAATAATGCACAAAAAATTAAGTCCTCCAGCCATAGACCAGATAGAGTTCATGAAAAAGAGAAATGGGCTGCAGGAGGAGGAGGAGGAGG
Source organism: Pseudochaenichthys georgianus (assembly GCF_902827115.2). Taxonomy (NCBI): domain Eukaryota; kingdom Metazoa; phylum Chordata; class Actinopteri; order Perciformes; family Channichthyidae; genus Pseudochaenichthys; species Pseudochaenichthys georgianus. The sequence goes on from NC_047518.2 coordinate 17,202,168, forward strand.
AGGCACTGCCTGAGCACAGTGCTCATCTCTTGTGCATATCTGTGCCAATTCAGACCTTTAACATGCTCAAGTGACATTTGCATTTATCCTTGAAGGTTGTTGCCTTTTGCGGGGGAGAAATAAGTGAAACGCGCCAGAGAGGGCTGGTATTTTTCTGTTGCATTAGGCAGATGGACAGCGTCCTGTCGCTGCCTGCCTCAGATGGAAAAAAGAAATAAAGATTGCACCCCAACCCATTTTCTCGCAGCTAAACTATTTCTGTAACACCCTAATGAAGGAGGGCCCCGGGGTTCAAAAGTAATGGCCTTGAAATACTGACATTTTGCCTTTGAGTAATATGTACCCACCAGCCCCCAAACATCACCAGGTTGCAACACCAAAATAAAACCACGAATAGAGCAAGCCATTCTGTGACACTGCAGCATGTGAGTTTATTGTGCTGGACCTGGCACTGTATCTCCCTCTTTTATTGTGTTCCTTTCCGAAGGGGATAAAACACCACGTTTGACCTCTGACCAAGAAGAAAAATGACCTTACACATTCAGAATAATTTTTCTCGGCATATTATAAAAACCCTAACCTCAATCGGCCTTTGAAATGGATACTGATTCTTTAAATTCTTCCCTGCTTGTTTCAGGAAATAGTGAGATCCCGGCGATAGCAAGGCACAATGTGCCCAAAGTTCACCGCTGAACACTCGCTTCCCTCTCTCTGAAAGTCACCAGCTTTTTCTTCCTTCTTTCTTTCCTTTTTTCATAATTCCCAGACACCTTAGAAGTTGATCTAGGAGATCTCGTGATGGGTTTCGTCCTTGATATACCCGTTTGTCACCATGTTACCACTGAACAGCACACACACTCTCTCAAAACCTTTGGTTCTCAAAAGGAAAAGGGGGGACTTGGGTTGCGTGGTGTATACTTCCTGAACGTGTCTGTGTATGGCCATTCAGAGCCTGGAAGACTCAGTGGGTATTAATGACCAAAATGAGAGAATGATCTGTGACTTTTTTCAGGATAATAATAAGAAGTTAATCTAAGAGATCTCATGATGAATAAATCCTGGATTGTTATTCCTCCTCTTTGATACACCTGTTTGTCCACACACACACACACACACACACACACACACACACACACACACACAAAAAGGCGATGCATGGTGTATACTTCCTGAAATTGTCTGTTTGTGGCCATTCAGAGCCTGGAAGAGCGTAACTCGGTGGTTATTAATGTTTCTTTAATCACCAGAATAAGCAAATGATTTGTGTGTGTTATCTGTCCCCGTCCAGAAGACGAAGAGCACGGTCCCGGTGGTGCTGAGCGCCGGCCCCAGGTGGATGCTGGATGTGACTTGGCAGGGAGCGGAAGACAACAAAAACAACTGTGTGGTGTACTGCAAAGGTAAGCAAGCGGCGGCGTCCTGTTATCTCTCGGCGGCGCAACACACCACGCCACGGCAGCAAAGACATCCTCTCCACTCTCTCCATCTGTCTCCCTTTTTACTTTCTCCTTTTGCTTCTCAAAGTCACACACAAATAATTAGAGCTGCAAGGACACACAGAAAAGCCTCACACCATATATGTTTTACTCCAAATAGCAATTTATATCACTAAAACTCTGATTAGGAACTGAGAAACATCACTTGACACACAAAGTTAATGGTCTTTAGATTTCACAAGGTAATTAATGCCCCCCTTTTTTCCCTTCTCCTTTATACTAAGTGAATCCCTATCTCGGTGCAGATAGCAAAGTTGTGGAGATGGGCTCGCTTCATTTGTTCCCTCGCTAATTCAGCAGGGCTTTATCTGTACATCTTTCATAAATCAGACATTCAGGAATGGATTTATGTAAATAAGTGGAAGGGAATATCATCATATCTGTCAGGAAAATCCGTGTTGTTTATCCAGCCTTCAGCCTTAAAGCACTATGACCCGCTGTCATTACGATAAACTCCTCAATCTGCCGCATTGTGTCCGGCAAACCCTCATTAAAAGATGGCCCAACATGGATCTGGAGAGGTCTGTTGCAGATTGCAGAGATGCACACAGCCCTGCCACTGCAGTGTGTGTAGCTTCACTTCCCATGAAAGCACAAGGCTTCTGCAGCTATAATTGGGTCTTGACGGGTGTTAACCAAAGAGACACAGCAAAATAAATAAAGATGTGTTTTGGATTCCAAAAAGGCTGAAGGAAAAAAAGGGGCTCCATTTATCACTTTTCAAAAAATGATTACCCCGTGACAATACCCCCCCAAAGCTGAAATGGAGCTTCTTCTCCCTCAAAGTGAATAAGTGGCAGGAGTGGGATTTGCAACCCCGGATTTTCAGTCTCCCAATTCTCATCTACTAATCACTAGACTGCACTGGGGAGTTATCCTCTTAACCGGCTACTTAACTTTGTGCTCTTTATCACCAAATCATTAAAGTTTTGATAAGCTGTGAAAGAAGATTATGCACTTCTTTAAAATCTTCTAATCTTCCTGCTCACACACGGACTGTATGAGACAAGAAAAACGGCAATAACAGGATTTCTCTTCTTTTTTTTGAAGAAGAAGAAGAAGAATTTCCTCCACTCTTGATTCGCCGGAGATAGCATCACATGCAGCGTCATCACCTCGACTGCATATCACTGGCAGCTCCTTTGTTTGTCACTTTCAGTTTGACCTTATTCAATTATTCACAGTAACATCTCCAGACGTCCCCTTGTGAGAGTTGTTCTGTGTTGTACTGCATAAGTTCATTACAGTAAATCCCCCACAAGGATCTTCGCACGCATACAAAGAAGAATTAATCTAATTGAAATCTCGTAGTAGAAGTTTAATATCTCTTGTCATCTCATAGTTGCTAAGCAGAAAAAATGTATAGTACACATTCAACACAATTGATTTCTGTTCATTTGTCTATAGTAATAGAATATATTTTGGAGTCCTTTATTGATTTCTCTCCCCAATACAACTTTTAACTTTAAAGGGGCCCTGGTATGTCTTTAGGGGATTTCATTTCCTATAGTGTGTTACATTTCAAAGGTCTGCAGAGGCTAAAATCATTCTTAAACATTATAACATCACTATGTAACACTTGCGCTTCTATTGGCTCGCGCTCCGACACATTGTTGGTGATAGGCTAAGTGGCGGGAAATCCCTAAGTGGTGGACCAATCACAAAACAGTCGACCTGCTAACTAATTAGAGCAGACTGAGCTCTGGTTTCAGACAGAGGGTTAAAAGAGGTTTTTTGAACGTTAAAGTGGAAACACGTCACAGCAGAGGCACAACATACAAACATGAGCATAATCGAGCCCCTTTAAAATGAATGCTACAATTAATGTAAAAAATGTAATACATGATGATACAACCAGGGGGAAAGAGTGAGACTGTGTGAGTCCACACTTGACTCAGCGTTGTAGCAACTTCACCACAAAGCTTTGGATAAATTGGTTTGGTGCTCGTTTTTTCTCTGCGCTATATCCCACATTTTTCAACATTTTAGCATTTGGCAACTTTTTTCCCCATTTCAGGTGGACTTGGAGTAAGTTCAGAAAGCGTTTGATGCTGTTCAGCCGCTTGACTCTCGCGTCCACAATGATTCACTCCATTCATTCTTCCTCAGCGCCCTTTGAAACATTACGATCTGCATGTGTGGGCCCCCTCTGGAGGTGACATTGAAATTGAAATTGAGTCTGCTGCAAATATCAAATCTTTGTCAAATTCAATTCCACTTCCGCTTTGAAGCGGCGCTTGAGTTGTGTTTATCGTGTCGACACCGGCAAAAGCTCCTCAGAGTCCGACAGAAAACTTTCTCCCCGCCTCTCGGAGCTTCAGCCCAGATTGTTTATATCTTCACCCCAGTGCTGCAGGCCGCTTCATTGCTCCCTGAGATGCGTTACTTATGGAAAACTGTGAATATCTCAATACACAGTATGCTCGCAGAATATGCTTCGGCTTACCTTTCACCGGTCTTCTTTATGGCTGCCTGCAAAGATAGTGGCAGCTCTCTTTGGATGGACGCCAGAGTGAATCTATGGGGGAGTATCTCTAAGTAAGGACTGGTGATTGGTTTGAGTGGCTGTAGCTGACTGTTGGGGTGTTCTGTCTGTGATTTCTGCATTACATGTCTGCACAATCCCCGACACTTGTCATTCAGGGAGAAATATGTGGAGAGGACAGGATTCAGCAAACGGATTCCTCTGAGAGTCGTGTTCCAGGAGGCTGTTATGTATAATACATGCGGTGGAGTGTGTAACAAGCAGCAAGGAGGTGTGCTCAGGGCCCCCACAGGGCGCCTCTGGTCATCAAGCTAACCCTACAGTGTCAAATATAAATTCCTTACCTATTTTTGGGATCCTACAAACCTACCAGAGAACCCATCTCCTCCTGATAATCTGTTCTGAGTCATTTCATCCAGAAAGTATTGCACATTATAGCCATTTATAGAAATGAGAAGCCCCAGAGAGGTATTTAAATATCCCAATTTAGGATGCACAGCGCCGTTTCATGACTATAAACTCTTCTTTTAATTCTTAAAATGAGTAGCCCCGAAGAGGAAGTGGAAAAGTGCAGTATCTGTTTTTCCCAGGCTGCCAGCACGGCCCTGTTTGTTTTACATTAAAACTCAGAGGAAGAGCCTCAGCAGCGAGCCATTACTAAAACTCTCAACTGTACTACCGCACTAACTCATTATCGAGAAATCCACCTGGAACTCCCACAATGCTCTCCTCCACACTCCGACAGCTTCTTTGAACCCCTGAAGTTATAGAAACAGGCGGCAAGTCTGCAGAGTAATTATGTGTTACAGTAACGCTGGAGACTGAGGAGGTGGAGGTAGAGAGAAGGAAGGAAGAAAGACAGATAGAAACCTGTAGAGAATTCAACAACACATTGATAAACAAGGAAGCTGGAAAGTACGAGCAGTTTGTCAGAAAAACAAGAAATTCAGCGCCATTTTGATATGTGTTCTCCTATCTTCCAGTTGAACGCTCCACAGTGTCTTTGTTTAAAGGCTGCAGACCTACTTGATTTGAATAATTTCAGCAAGTTTGACCGCGCCTGTGATGGAAGTCAACAGCTTTTAAAGGATATATCTGGTGACTCAAATCCCAAAGGTTCTCTCCCACACATTTCTCTTATTGTTTGTCAAGAAAGAAGCAATTACAATATTACAAATACAGTTATCTCGTCATACTACAATATTGATATATTAATGTTGCCCAGCCCTACTCATTAGTTGACGTTGTACATCTTGTATATAGGATTAGTTAACACACATCCAGAATACCACCACCACCAACGCAAAGCATGATTGTCTTTGACATTATACATTCCTGCAGTATTTTACATTCCCCTCAGATAAAACCTCTCTACTGTACAACTGGCTGGAATCAAACACAATCAGATCTGAGTGCACGGTTGAAGTGTCTAAAGTACAATACATGACTTCATCCATCCTCAGTGCGAGCTCTCATTGTGCGTACCCCCATTGTCACCTGATATCAGAGCCCATTGAAACCATACACAGTGAATGTGACTACATTATGTGGCATTATTCAGAGGTCACCTAAACTTTTCAACTGTAAGCCTCTTAAGCCAGACCACATTCAGATACAGCATGTCCAATAAGTCTCCAGAGCAACTTAGCCCATTGTTCGTGCAGAAATTGACCAATGTAACTAGGCCGTTTTTACATAAGCCCGGACTGTGCCGAATTAGCCAAGTCGCTGTGTCTTTGTACTATTTCATATTCTCTAAGTCCTCACAATCAGATCCTTTTTTTATACCTCCTTCCACTGCTCCAGAGCTCCAGACCTCTGAGGCATAGCATGAACTAGCATGACCTACATGGACAGATGTAGTATCTATTTGACTCTTTTTAAAATAATAATAATAATAATAATAATAAAACCAGATTACAATTAGCTCCCAAAGACATTTTGAGTGTTTTTCCCACTAGAAATGAAACCGTAAAGGCATGAAACAGCGAGAGGAGAGGACTCTTACAGTTCAAAATGTAATTGTTCATTTTAACCCTCCTCTTTCAAAATGACTGCGGTGAATAGGAGGTGCGAGGGGTTATTATCTGTTATCTGGGAACATAGCGAAATAGTGTGACTGAATAATAACTAAACAACTGACACAATGTAAAAATTTCATTATCAGTGTATTAAAACAAAATTGTACCCTAAAGGAGTCCCCACCACAGCTCCGAGCAGCCGACTAATTATGTTTAATTAAAAGACAACAGATCAACAGAATCGTTTTCATTAGGAAATTATTAATGATTCCACTGCAACAATAATTGATTGCACTGAGCCACGCGATAACTCCAGTACGGTCAGGCTGGAGTGAGCCGGGTGCAGACGAGCGGCGGGTTTTAGGCGTTTGGCAGCGTGTCTTTTGCTGAAGATTCCACATTAGCAATTGTGCCGAAGTTACAAAGATGGGTTTATGCATAGCCGAGGAGGAGGGATAGAGCGCGTGGTGGGTTAAGGACAGCGAAATCCAAATCATACGGCAATCTGAGAAGACTTAAGCATCCCACACATGTATTTAGGAGCATTCATGCACATGCAATCATTTCAAGACACTCTTATTTCTCTGTCCTCAAACATATCCAAGAGGGCGTTTCCTCCCCTTTTTTTTTTTCTTGTGCCGTCTCACTCATAAGCATTTAACACACACACACACACACACTTGTGCTGCTGCTCCATTCAGAGCCATGTGAAAGACGTCAGCTCCAGACGCTTCCTCCGACAGCCTTTTATGTGCATTGTTCTCCCGCCGCGCAGCCACTTTCCCCGTGCTAGACACTATATAGCACAGGCACCAGACACCCCACTCTGCCACATTCACTGCGAACACATGCGAGCACAGACCGGGCGCCATTACCAAACATTTGAATAATGGCTGCTGACACATACATGTCCATCTGCTTTCAGCGTGGACTAAGCCTTAAGACAAAAACCACAATGCGGGGAGGAAAACATAAAAGGAGTGATGAGCACTGATGAGGATTTTTCCACCTTGTATTTAGAAGCTGTTGTTCCATGCATATTTTTCGAGTATGTGCTTGGTGTTGTGAGTATAGCCGCCCGTCCTTGTATCAATGCCACGGAAGGTGTCAGGCTAATGAGCGTGGGCTGTCCTTAGAGCAGGAGGGTTTGGGCTGTGCCATTCACTCTGCATATTTAAATGCCTTGTAGAGCTTAAGTAGGCCCACTTTTCCATGTCAGGGCAGCGTTCAATCCTGCTGCGACCATTAATTATGATACCATTGTGCTCCAGTGTGGCTAATAAGAGTGATGTATTGCACCCTCGTGGCATTATAATCATCTGAGTGAAGTACCTGGACTACACGGAGCTCGCTTTAAGCAGCACGTTTAAAAAAAAAAAGGAGAAGAAGAAGGAGAAAAAAGAAACTGTGAGTGAAGAGGACGCTTCTTCCCTCCTCTCAGTCTCCACTGCCGGCTCTATTGGTTAATGCTTCGACATGAGAGCGTGTCACAGATTTCACTTCTCCATAATTGTATAATCAATGATGTGGAATGCTTCGGTATTGATCAAGCAGGAAGGCCTAATGTGGGTCTGGGAGTGAAGGCCCACATATAGTCACTTTCAATGTAAATATTCAGGTTGCTTTCATGTCCTGTTCGAGGCTATACTGCACTGTGATTTGTGTATCATCAATTGTATGGAATTCAATGTATTTGTGAACCAGGAAGTGTAACATATTAACCACACGTTGTCTTGTCTGACTTTTGATTTAGCTTCTTATGTATTTTCCCTAGATCTTTTAAATACATCTAACCAGGTAGTTGTGTTGCCTAAACCTACGGTGGCCGATGTGAAATAATGAAACATCGTCACCAACTTGACAAAACATGCACAGTGTTTACTGAAAGCGATGCATGAGTAAAACGCTGCAAATACAAAACGCTTGTGTATCATTTTTGAAGCTGCAGCATGTTTCTCCTAATGGAAATGTGTTGCGGCGTTGTAGCGCGGTTGCACTTGTCGGCCACCGTATAAACCTAAGCAAGTTGTTTCCTGTGAAGACAGAAGTTATTTTGGAAATGTAGCATTCATTCACCAAGCTAAAATTGACACGTGTTGCTGGACATTTGTAGCATAACGTATGAAAAAGAAGGAATAGATTTTCACAAGATATCATACAACGTGCACAGGCATCAAAAGCCAATATGGGTGATTGTCTTGTTTTGTCTTGTACTGTAGAAGAACATTATATCTGCATTGCTTCTGCAGATTTCTTCAAACACAGAACTTACTACTTAAGTGGATTTTGAGGAGCGGCTTCTTAATATTTGGAGCATGTCTCCACAGTACTGAATGTGTTCAGTACAGATGGGGAGAGAAGATCACATTTTATTACATTAATCACTGCAAGTTAATGTGATTATATGTACTTTATATTTCCCTTCTTAACTTCCCCCTGCCTTAACGGCATAATCAATGACCGTTTTTATATTCATTGAAAAATTCTGCGGATATTAAAATAAGCTTCTGCTAGGTTTTTTTATCTACTGCAGGATCTTGAGTAAGTAATTAAAGAGTCCATTCTGTGTGTCTTCTAAAAGCCCTTAGCCTTGCTTTTAAGGCCTGGGTATGATGCAGCCCACCGCCCCCATCTCTGCTGCTGTGGTAAGTAGGTGTGAAAAGCATTGTCAGTGTGCTTCAGGATAAAGCCCTGCTGTTGGATGCCATTGGTCAGAGTCAACCCCCCCCCCCCCCATACACACACACATATACACACACAAGATCCTGGAGCAGGTTGAGAAGAGTGTGTGGAGAGGATGTAGGGGGTCGTGTGTGTGCAGGGATAATCAGAGACAAAAGCTAAGAGCTGGAGAGAGGGGCCTTTCTGCACATCCACAGAGATATTTTTTAGAAGTGTGTGTGTGTGTGTGTGTGTGTGTGTGTGTGTGTGTGTGTGTGTGTGTGTGTGTGTGTGTGTGTGTGTGTGTGTGTGTGTGTGTGTGTGTGTGTGTGTGTGTGTGTGTGTGTGTGTGTGTGTGTGTGTGTGTGTGTGTGTGTGTGTGTGTGTGTGTGTGTGTGTGTGTGAGAGAGTGAGCAAGAAGGAGAGATGGAGGCAGAGCGATAGAGGAATCACTGGGGTGGAGGGGTGTTTAGATCGTCAGTCAGCGTGATGGAAAACCACACGGCTAAAGTCTCTCTGAGGGTTGACACAGGACTGCGGCGAGTGTAACTAAACAAGTGAAAGTGAGTCTAGGTGAAACGCTGATGCACTGAGGGAGAGAGGAGATGATCATACTCTGGGGAACTGTGGAGGAAGAAAGGACATGGCAGTAGAAGAAAAACATACAACCCTGACTGCTACCATGATACCCGAGAGAGAATAGAGTTAAAACAATTCCATTCTTATAGCGTCTCGCATAGCAGGAGCAATTTTTCCTTTGGTAATGTACACCCCTGCAAATCCATTTTTAGTCTGGGCAAAACCTAATCAGATTTTCTCTGAAGAAATAACTCGACACATTACGAAATTGTTTTGTGGGGTCGCCAGTGTGTTCATGCAGGAGAACTGGCCGATAACCTTTATACATACCTTTGCAGCTAATCCATTTTATTGATTGTACATCCACCTGCGTGGGGGGAGAAACCCACATAGCCCCATAGTCTTTAGCGTGCCGTATCAGTATGATATCACCGATTCTCTTTTCTCATTGCGGCGCACGGAGGAACACAACTGCGAGCCACCTCTAGCATTAGTACCTTATCTGTGGGTTGTTTTATCATGCTATCTGCGCAGCGATCTAAGCTGTTCTGGCCCTCAAAGTCCAATGCCATGGGTAAGGACACAGGGATGCATGAGGCGGGTTCCACAATTAGCTTTAACGGTTTAGTTGTAACACTTTGAACATTTGTAAACGTGTGAATAATCATGCAAGAGGCAAAGCTAAAGCATGTTTCATCTTGAGTTTGAATCATATGGAGATACTAAAAAGAAAAGTTTAAATCAAGGTTGGTTTTTGACAATTAGTTGGTTCAGGTTGCCAGGTTTAAGCATCTAAGAACGCAAAGACCTGAGGTTTTAAGACGGTTCTTAATTTGGTAAAAGAGAACCTTAGTACTACATCGGTGATCAGAAACGACCAATACGCTGATTTGGGTGGATCGGTGCAATAAACTATGGTTATGGTTAGCCCAATACAATGCTCGGTTCAGGCTATGGTATGCTTATGGGTAGACACACTCGTGGTTTTAGGTAAAGGACGGTTATGGTTAGGGTTTTCAAACGGCATCTCCTGTATGAAAGTATGATGCGGCACATGTCCAATAAATGTCATTTAGGTTTAGGGTTTAATGCTTTTATCTAAAAATAATAAATGCATACACTTCTCTACTGTATACATACAAGCCTATGAGAACATGTGATCTCAAGTATCTTGCCCTATGACATGTTGACACGTTGACTGCAGGGGCTTTCAACCATGTATCCTCCAGTTGGTAGATGCCCATTTAGCCCCTGAGCCACAATTGCCCATATACTGTATAAGGCACACCACTTTGAGAATGGCCAGAATAAAGAAACTAGTCTCCAGGCCCCAGGTCAGAAAACATGTCTGCCTTCAGAGGGCAATGACCTGATTTGTCATTTAATTATCAGACATTCCAATACTGTGAGTTAGATTTAAGTTACAAGACAATTTGTTACATTTGTTACCATAAAGGCCCAAGCCTAATGCAACGCATGACCTTTACATCTCATTTAGGGTTAGGGTTTATTGCTTTTATCTCAAATTAAATTAAGAATACTCTTCTGTTAACATGCCTATGGGAGCAAGTATCTTGCCCTACGGAATTGGAAAACATTGGCTGCAGGGGCTGGAGTTTGAACCATTGAGCCTCCAATTGGTAGACGCCCATTCAACCCTTGAACTACAGCCACCCATTGCAATATATACGGCACACCACTTACAGAATGGTCCAATATTGACATAATTCTTAGGATACTGCTGATAAAGCTTGTGATCAGAGGGTGCATTCAGAGGGCAACGACCTGTTTTGTCACTTAAATATGAGACTTCAATTAGGGTAAGCTAAGTAAGAATACAATTTATACATTTGAATGTTACGCCTAAAGCCTTATGTCTGTCCTCACCATGTCAGTGATAGTGGCTGCCTATGAGCTAACCTTCCTCCTCGAAGTAGCTTTAGTGCCTGAGCTCTGCTGACCTCTGCCTGTCGGCACTGGGTGACAGAGATGGGTGCCCCTGTTTCTTGTGAGATTCTACTGTCTGTGTGTGCGTGCGTGCGTGCGTGCGAGAGGGAATGTGGACAGAGCTGCGAGCGAGCAGACAGGCGCGCTGTAGGTACAGTAGTGTAGAGGACTAGACATCAGTGTCGTCCAGGTCAGACAGGGCCATCCATTCTCTGAGCCCCAGGGAGAACAGGGAGAAAAAGAGAAGGAACGAGTGGAGTGGAGGGGAGGTGTGTGTGTACAGAAAAAGAGAGTTGGGGAGGGGGCACTTATGCACTGTTTCTCTTAACTCTGTCAAAGCCACTCCATTGTGCTCCCCGTGCAGTGAGTGGAAACCGATCTGTCATCGCTCCACTAGCCAGCATACTAGAAGAGGGTTGGACTGCTGGAAACACAAGTCTATTCAACGTGAAATGTAACCGGAATCTGAGCCCCTTAGATAGGTGGATTGAAGAAAAAAAAATTGATACAAGATTTTTGAACTCCGCTCTCCCACAGACTGTGAAATGGAAGCTGTGAGTACAGTATTTGGGTCTGCGCGAGATAGGTTTCAGTGTCGTATCTCTCCGGGTTTTTTTCACGGAGAGGTGATTGACATGTTTTGTTGATGGAACTCTATCCAAACCATGTGAGGTTTGCATAGGCATGAAGGGCTCAGTTAAAAACCTCAGATATTACCCAGCAGAGTTGGCCTCATTTGTTTAAGATTTTTCTGGCAATGGCAATATTTAGACAGTCACAGTCATGGAGGAGTGACTGAGTAGGAGAGACAAAAGTCTTGAAGGAGAGCTGTGGAGATTTCAGCTTTCTATTTCCTATTCCATATCCATGTGTTCCTATAGAAATGGGGCATTGGCTGACCAGCACAGAAAACATGACCACCTCTCCTGATGCCCTGAGCTCACTAAGCCTGCATACTGTTGAATAGTAGCTACTAATGCTATGTTCCGATGCCATTCGGAGTCACTTCTCTTCGCAGGAATCCCCCTTGCGCCATTTTCCCTGTAATCTCCCCACTCCTCTCTGTTGTGGGGTGGCTCGCCCGCTGCTCCCGTCACTATTCCCCAGCCCCTCTCCTTCTTACAACCAGCACCTCCACCATTTTAATCCCGTTGACCCAAACCCTGTGTGTTTCCCTGTATCAACAGCTCCTGGAGATTACATCCTGCCTGCCTCCTCACCGCTGCATGCTTCACTCACTGTGGCTGTGGCCGGCTAGTGCATGCTAGGGTTTTAGTCAAACACTGCTGGGCGTGATAGCCACTGTGGCTAGTTAGCTTGGTCTGAGCCTGAGTGAAGGCAGCTGGGAGAGAGATGAAGGAGGATGAAGGAGGATGATGATGATGATGATGCTGTGGGGTCAGAATCAGAGCAGCAGCAGAGGATGGGCCTGCTGGGGAACTAGTGAAGGGCTCTGACTTCCAATAATAGTGTGTATAGGTGAAAAGGAACATCTTATACTTTAGGTAAATAAATAAGAATTACTATTTGCTTTTTTTCTTAACCTTTCTTACAGAACGTTTTGCTTTATTGGAGTACATGTATAAAGGTGACTGAATGTAAAGCATATCAAAGTTATTTCACCTTTTTATTTCACATTTCCAGGAGGAAGAAGTACAATTTCTGGAGTATTATTCTTTACAAACTATTGATTTGAAGTTTAGGTTTGGTTATCGTGACATCACTGTGTCAGACTTGCACTTCTATTGGCTAGAACTTCAACACATTGTACGTATTCCAGACACATCCCTTTAGTAGTTGATCAATCACAACAGACCTGGCCAGCTATCCAATCAGAGCAGACTGGGCTCTGGTTTCAGACAGAGGGTGAAAAGAGGTGCATGGAGACACGTCCCAGTAGAGACACTACATACTGATATGAACCTGAACATCAGCAGAATATGTCCTCTTTAAACATACATTTTATAACACTTTCCAAATATGCTTACATGTCGGGTGAAATCTACCGTAGTGTGCAACCACTAGCAGAAATGTTCATATTCCACTAAGCATGAGCATCCAATAACTTCAAAGAGATGTTAAAACAAGCAGATACAGAACATTTAATGTACTGTTACATGTCCATTAACTTCAGTTTCCCTAAATGTAGGCTTCTATATTTGGGTACTAAGAAGAAAATCAGGGTTCAGGAGATCTTAAAAACAGCCTGTCAGGACCCTTCAGTGCTTCTGCAGCCTGTCAGGAGAGTTGGAGCCGCTTCTGTCAGAGCAGCTCGTGCTCACTGAGGGCCCCTCCTCTTTCATGTACTGTTTCTGGTAATGGGTCGGGGCTTTATTGATGTGAACTTATGTGATCATTGCATAAAGAACTACCACTTCCCTCTCCCTCTCTCTCCCCTGATCAGTTTTCCTGTGGGCCACATTAAATCAAGCCTCCGACCCAGACTCTGGTTAAATTAAACCCTATCAGCATGTTGCCCTCTCATATCGGAGAACAGGCCTTTATATAGACGGCCTGTAAATGGTGATTAGTCAGTGTTTTGATTAAAATGCATGTGTGATACTCTGGTGTAGCCAATCACCTCCTTCTCTCCTTCTCTGTGCATAAACATATTATTAAGACATACATGCACACACCAGACCCTCCCCCCCCTCCTCCTCCTCCTCCTCCTCCTCCTCCTCCTCCTCCTCCTTCCCTGTCCCTGTCTGGCCCTCATGGCTCAGCTGATTTAAGGGCCCCTTACAAATGGGAAGGTTGCAAGTGAAGACAAAAAGCAGAGACAAATCACTCCAGAGCAGTCTCAAGGTTTCCACTAAACCTATTCAACTGGAGAAGAGCGGCAGAACAGTGAGGAATATACACACACTCCATCCTGTCAGAACGCTTTTGGCTTATCTTGAGTGACTGTCAAGGCTGGGAATATCAGGGAATGGACAGAAATATATAAAATTAATAAGCCGCTGGATGTTGTCTGGAGTTATGATGCTTCATAAATCCTGGTTTGATCATGGCGGACAAGGCTTAAACCCACAGCTCCCTAATGCGCACAGCAGTGTTTTGGACTGGATCTTATTCGGTGATAGAAGCCCTTAGCTGGCGAAAGTAAGATTTATCATCTCTTTCTATCCCCTCCCCCCCCTCCTCTTTCTTTCATGAGTGACAAATATTAAAAAGAAGGCCTGAGGGAAGTTGGCAGCCATTACCACCTTTAATAGAAGGGCACAGGCGTAGCAAGGTGAAACTGGGGCCAAAGGCAGAGGAATGCTATTCAAAGAAAGCGAGAGAAAAGCGGGAGAAATTGGTACTAACTTATCAGTTGTACTTCCTTTGTCGGGTCAGGGGTCTCGGAGCTTTTGTTTGTTTGTTTGTTTCTCATACTGAAGGGATGGATGCTATCTCCGCCGCCATCCAAGCAGGTCTGCTCTGTGGAGAGCTGCAGGTAATATTTCATGTCAGGAATTAAGCAAGCCTACCCAGCGACTCCTCTCTCCAGTTCCACGGCCACCGCATCCATCATCGTCCTCACTTCCTGTTCAGAGGGCCGGTGCAGCTGGGATGCAGGCAGTCCTATCTGAACTCACATTTGAGATACATCTGACATCTACACCTGATTTACATATTAGCATTTAACATACAACACATTTCTTTTCAAATAAAAAAAGCACCATTGTTAAAAAAAAAAAAGAATCAGTGAACTATGACCTATGACCTCTAGCCAATACTGTTTTCTCAGGGAAAATGCCAAATATTATGATTTCTAAAATATTACAATATGGCAGATTGTCTCGTTAATCGGACAAAACAACATATCTCTGGGCAATTTCTGAAGTTTCAATCACAAAACAATAAATGTATTGATAAAGAAAGTAAGGCAAATTAAATCATAATAAACAACCAAAAACATATTTTAACTTTGCTTTAACCTTGTGAAATGCTGCTTGAACATGAATGCATGAGTAATGATTATCTAATGATGCCATAAGATATACAACCAACGCTGTCGCCCACACAATGACTTTCCCATAAGTACTGCTTTGTTTTTTGTATTTCAAAGAAAACGTATTTTTCTTGGATTTAAGGTCACAGTATAAAAAACGTGGGAGTTTTTAGGCAGCGAAAGTATGGTTTGGTAAAAGTAATAATTTTTGCTTTAAAAAAGCCAATTAATGTCAATGACATACATTTAAAATAGGTCAGCGTTTGCTTTTGTATCCACATAGGACACCCAAAGCGGTGTCCAGCTGAAAGTCCTGTATTTGTGACATGCATATCCTCTCCATATGCGACTTTGATTAGAAACATATTTGTGATCAATCAAAAACAAGTTGTCTTAAGGCATAATTCACAACACGGATGTATTGACAATGCAGTTGTATGGGAAAGTATTTTTAGAAGATCAGGCTTGTATACCCTACTATAATATATACTACACCAACACGGGTCATTTTTGTGAAATTAGTACATTTTCCTGATAACTTTATTCCCAAGTTAACATGTTCAGTGTTAATGTTCTTGGAAGAGTATTTCACAATGTGGTATTAGTATTGTTACATACCTGAAGGATCTGAATACCTCCTCTGGTTGGTTTCCTGTGGATGCCTTTCCTTTCATGGGCTGTGTAAATACTCCAGTGGAGAAAGAGACTAATTAGACCACCATGCTAATCTCCCGGGCTTTACCTGTCAATACAATGTTGTCAGTGAAGATGAAGCCTCTAGAAATGAAAGGCTTGGCAGTTTTGATATGTAAAACACATGTCACATTGTTTCATTCTGTAACATCCCAATGAGACAAGTTGTCAACAGAAGAAAAATGACAAACAAAAACATCTTTGCTGGACCAAATCAGAATATTCTCATTTAAGACGTGTTTTTTTCCCTCCCCACTCTTGTTCTATTTGGGAGAGGTCATGCTTTTTGAACACAAGTTGTAGTGAGTAAATTTATTCCACTTATTTCTTGTAACTGCACACAAGAAAAGTAATGAGGTGTTGGAGATAGAGATATGAAGACAATAAGCCATGCAAGCCTTTTCCTGTAGCTGCTTTTGAGTCAATTAGCACATTTCAGAGTGTCTTGAAGAATATCGCTGCCTTATGTAGCTCCTCAATATGCAGCATCTGACTTTTATCCAATTACATTATGTGAGGTCTGTGGGCACACCGGGTACAGCGCACATAATGGAGGATGCCATCTTTGGTGTGATATTCTTCAACACTTTTTCCATTGCATATGCCTATGGCTCTCACTATGAATTATTCAAAGGCTTCATCCACACAGAAGAGAGTGAGGAACCGGGCTCCATAGTAAACAGATTTTCTGCTCGCCATCCTCACAAATCTGAAGTGTAGGACATTGTAAGTGCCAAATAATTACACGGTGGCCCCCTTTCCCCCTCCTGTCTGAGTTAACCTGGCCTCAGAATTGCATTTGGACTGAATAATGTTTTTTTTACCGGTGAGTTAATTGAAGTTTCTCAGGACCTCCAACGACACATGAATGCATGAAGATTCATCTTTTCATGGCATTCCATGTAAAATAATCCTCTATTTGAATACTTCTTATCCCCCTTTTTTATCTCATCAAACATATTTGACTCAGGAAATGACTCCAATGTGGTTACAGAATATTTGTGCTCCCTGCTCTCCCTCTGTTGATTTATTAAACTGCGATAGATAACAGCCCTAGAGTTTGACTCTGGCTATGTATAATCACTTTAGTTCCTCGCTGGCTATTGTGCTGTGAAATAGAAAATATGAATATTACATGGGTTTTAAATCCCGACTCAAATTATTTTTTTTCCAAAATTGACATATCCATTGCATTACTGCAGCGCCCATCTTTGGCTAATGGAGATTTCACATTATAGCAGCTCCAACCATGAAATATGTTAAGCATTTAGGAGAAATAAACTTTTTAAGTAGTCCATCAATGTGAAAAAATAGAAAAGGAGGATTATTGTGGGTCTTAGAGATTGTTTCCTCTCTCCTCCCTGCTTTGAGGATTTGCCCTGACCTTCAACTGCTCGTATCTTCCAGAGCAGATCTGTGGTGGTGACACATGTCATGTGTTGGAGAGGATTGAGCAGGAAGCAGAGGAGACAACAGGGAGTGATCTTGGTCCGTAGCCCAGTCAGAGTCGGAGTCCGCCCTCGTGTCAAAGGATGGCCATGTTTGGCCCAAAACACAGACTGAACCTCGTCCACTAATCTCAGCACAAAAACACCTTTGGGTGGCTGACGGGGAGGCGAGCGCGCACACATTTCGCAATGTCGAAGAACACAGAGGGTTCAAAGCTGCCCTTACATTCTTGGGCTGTGGGGAGGGATGGCTATACGGGGGAGAACAAGAGAGAGTGATGGGGACGGGGGGAGGACTGTATCTGCAGATTCTCCCCTTGTAAAGCCGACCTGGCTGAAGCCAAGCCAAGCTTCCCTTCTTATTGTAGAAAACCCTTCACGTTATTTCTGTTCTCTCCCACTCAGTAGGAAACTACAAAAGAATAGACACTCTCCATGAAGAGACGACATCTTAAGGACCCCCCCTCCCCCTTCTTGAATCTCAGGTTCGCTATCTTGTAGTTGAAAGCACATAATCACATGTGAATGAAGTTAACACGCACATCGACCTGCGATGTTTCTTTGCGTCAGTGCGACGCTCCACTGAACACTCCCTTTTCACCCAGACAGATTGTATGAAGGCGGCGGAATAATTTGTTATCGACTCACAGAGGCTCTGAAATTGAGATCAAAAATCAGCCAAACCCCCCGAAGATTAACATCTGTATTGTACAAAGATGGCTAATGTCACACGGTTGACAACTACCATTATGTTCCGGTTGCTTTTCTTACCTTTAATCATCAAAAGGCTGCGTTTTACCTTTAGTAGTGAGCTAATTGATGGACCGGGACTTTGTTGTTTGTATGCTGTGACTTTCAGCAAATAAACAAATCATAAAGTTTGTTTTTCTCCCGAGTCAAAAGAAACCTTTTCTTTGTCTTTGTGTTTAGCGCCATTTGCATCGACATGAGGCTAAAGCCCAGAAGACTACAGCGTTTAGGAAAGCTCCTAAATAGCGGCTCTGAAGCTAGGTTTGAGCTTTGTCATCACGCTTGAAGAATTTCCTTTTAATGTACTGTAATGTGAAATTCAGTGGGGACAAGTTTAATTGAGTTTTACACAAACCAGTTGGGAGTAGTGCTGGAAGGTAGGTGATGTTGAGGTTTTTAATCTCTGGCTCCGGAGAGGCTTGTTGACGAAGTGGTTCTTTCTCTTTGTGGAGAAAAAAAGAGGAAGCCTAAGAAATGATACATCCATGGATAAAACCAATTGGCAACCCTCAAAGGGACGGGGGGTGATAAGGCAAATCCAGCACTTGTAGAGAAATAAAAGAATCCAACTGTTCATTAAAACGGGAAACAAAACAGGCAGGCTGCTCAGTGGAGGAGTGAGTGAAACAGACAAACAGAGCCAGAGATATCAGAGGAAAGGATTGGAAAATAATCAAGGATTTGTGAGGAGAATTAATAAGGAAGATAGGCACAAATAAGCATTTTTTTGTGCAAAATTAGGAGGGATGGACCGCAATTATCAAACAGGGGAAATGGCATAAGCTACATAGACACCTAATTATAAAGGATAACCTAGATATGAAGGTTGCTGTCATTTATTTTACACACTTTGACTGCGAGGCAGGGAGGTCCTTTGTGCTCAGTAAAGAAGATATTCATTGGATAGAGAATATTCAGACACTGTTTAATATAGTCATATGTTCTTATTCTATGCCAGCAAACTACATTCTGTAACTAGTATACACTCTGAGAAAAAGGAGTGATTTTAACTTCACATATAGCTTTTCATCAAATGGAACAGTATTTTAACACAGGAGACGCCAAATGATTTGTGGGCTCTCGGGTGAAGCCAACCAACTATCAAATAAACGTATAATTACAGTAATATATATCTTATGTTGTAGCAGAAATAGGAATAACACTGGTTTCTGCATCACAAGGTAATAGACCAACCCAAATTAGGGTTAGGGTAAGGATCAATTGTCGATTACTTACGAAAAGTTAATGTTGGAATATATTAATTCACACATAATAACTTAAAATATTTAAAACATAATTGGACTTTTGCACTGGATCTTGTAAACTAGCTGGAACATGTACTGATGTTTGGACTTTCGAGTGTTGGATTCAGAATAAAAATGTTTTAAAGATCATCTTTTGAAACGTGTGTACAGTAGCTGTTCCACGTTAAACTTGAACTTCCCAGACAACGTGCTGGGTATCTCTTTGCCCGACGCTTGTGTGATGGTGCTGTTTCTTTCGGACAGTAATTCACCTCCTGGAGGTTAGTTGACTCTATCACCTGATCCAGCGCTCGGTAATGAGGTTTGGAGTCAGGGACTTAAGGTGATACAAACAAAGGGGTAATGAAAGACTGAAGAAGGGAGGTTGAAGAGAAGGCGAGGCGGGGTGAAGGAAACTGGCAGTGGAATAATCAGCACTTGTATGATCGGCCACTGAGACGTTCCATTGGTGTTTTGTGTGAAAGAGAGCCATTCATCAACGTATCAATAAAAATATGGGGCAGATTATTATTGTTTGCTCACCATGGGCCCCCATCGTAAATAATGGGTGCGCTGCTGCTGCTGCTGCCTGTATTAATTATAATTAGAATGCTGATAATGTGTATGCCCTTTTATTACAGGAGCTGAATCAATTTTACAGTCTTATTCAGACCCACAAGGTCACACAAAGTTGCCAGGGGGAGAGATGGCTCTTTGTAAAGCCTTGCTACAATCAGGGCTGGTGAGGGATGGAGACAAACCTGGTCAGAAAGAGGTCTCAGCATCTTCAACTACCATGAACTTTGTACCTTGGTGTGCTGCAAAACTGTATTCACTAACATTCATTGATATCTAATGACTCTGAGGTTCCTTTTTATAGCCGTTTTAATTTATTTTCTTTGGCCACTCGGAGTAAAGCGACTCAGACCAGGATCCCAGCAAGAGCGTTGGGTTTTAAGCACATTTTCATAGTGGCCAAACCGTCTGGTTACAACCTCAGGGTTCTTTGCGTGGTGCCATATGATCTCAAGAAACCGTTGTCCCATAAACCTTCATTGGGAAAAATATGATTTTATAGGTGAATCAAGTTCCCAGAACAAACCGTCATTTCATCATTAGCTCCTAAACGTTGATGAATGCACCAATAGCCCAATCCAGAGTCATTGGTCATGCTCTGGTTATGCTAATGGCCCCAAACCTGTTAGCTAACAGTCACCAATGTTTAGACTGGGCTTGTAAGCTACAATGCTTTAATGGAAGTTAAAGGAGCAGGTACTATTGGTTAAATACAAAGAAAAGTGTACAAATAGACTAATATCCATGGTGCTGCAGAATTTGATAATAATTGTCTTTGTATGACTATCAAGCACCCCTTTTTAAATAGTCCATAGACATAACCCACTGTAAATATCAAATGAACTGTGATAATTGCTGCTAATTTGTAGCATTTCTGCTTTTCACAATTCTGCTAAAAAAAAGAATCCACACAATGTTAGTGTTCCCTATTCTCTGCACATTGATACTTTCATTATCCCCCGATAAGCGGCTTCCTGGCTTGTGTTGTCAAAGAGGCCCCCCATGTAAAAGCACATGATAGATTACAAAATGTGCCCTGGCAAAATGTTTTCCCACCAGTACGGTTCTTGGTGGGTTTGGTTTGCATTTGCTGACAGTTCACAGGAGAGTGTGTTTTGGCCAAATGTTGAATCTCAACTTAGTCTAAATTCATAAGGCACCCCACTGGCTTGTTCCTCTGTTTCCCCCTTCCTCACGAGTTAGACTGTCAGATGGCCCAACAACAATGAATCCCAGCAGCCTATCAGCCGGCTCCTAGCTGTAGTGCTCGCTGCGTGGCTTTAAAGACTGGATTTAGCATGGCTTGGCAATGTTCAAACCAACAAACCGTGCCACAGATATATTTTTTTTTTCTCAAATCTACATATCTATTCGCCCCATTTGTACATTTGAAATGCAAGTTACCACACATGAAACTGGTCTCCTCCCACTATGAGTCCAAGACCACTATGGCTCGTTTCTAATGTGTCTTCTCACCGAGTCACCTGTTAGAACAAATAAGCTCATAATCTTTACAATAAACATGATCATCCTAATTAACGTTAAGCATACACTGGGATTTGTCCAATTAGAGACGCATATTTATATCCATATGACGCCGTGTTTCTAAATAGCTACATGGATGTGTTGCTACTAAGAGCAGCACATGTATTTGTGTATTACTCTAAATTTGCATTTTATGAATAGTCTGCTATCAGGGAACAAACCTTTTACATATTTCATTTGCTATTCCCTCCTTTCCCCCGTTAATAATTGGGTGTGCATTTCCTTTTACTGGGCTAAGTTGTCGTATTTGTTGCCTGTGAATGTTAAAATGACCTTGTGTTCGCCTGTGCATGCGTGCATCTGTCATGAAATTATACATTCCATCAGCCCTCATTGAACTGGGCATTGACTCTGTGCCGCAGACTCCGGCTCTGCCAGCGAATCTTGATTATGGATTCTGTGATATTGTAAATGACTTGAGATTCCTTCTGAATGTTTCGGATTAATCGGTTTGTGCAGATGTGATTCCCCTTTTTGGAAGGCGCCATCTTGAACAGTTGCTCATTTCCATTCCGCCATCACATTCTGCATACAAAGCAGATTTACAGATAGGTAATCCTTGTAAGGTTTTTAGAAGACAGGTTATTAGAGGATTGAGGGGTGTGTGTGTGTGTGTGTGTGTGTGTGTGTGTGTGTGTGTGTGTGTGTGTGTGTGTGTGTGTGTGTGTGTGTGTGTGTGTGTGTGTGTGTGTGTGTGTGTGTGTGTGTGTGTGTGTGTGTGTGTGTGTGTGTGTGTGTGTGTGTGTGTGTGTGTGTGTGTGTGTGTGTGTGTGTGTGTGTGTGTGTGTGTGTGTGTGTGTGTGCGCGCGCAGGGAAATTATGTAAATGTTTTAAGTTGGTGACAATGAGCTGTGTCTCAAGGCAGGAGACATAGTAACCGTCTCCTTTCACTTCTCACCTAACAACATCCCACCCCCTTAAAAATGAGCACTTAACAGGTACCCAGACACACACACAACACACACACACACACACACACACAATCTCCACCTGCTCCCCCCTTTCTCCCTCTCCACCACCGCCACCCAGAATTCTTTGAAATGCCTCAGGCTAAAAAGCTGGTTCCTCTCCCCTGGCTTGCAGCTCGCAGCTCTAGATTATTCCCGAATGCCGGTCTGCCCCCATCATCCCGCAGACCCCCCCCCCCCCTCCCATCTTAAACCTGGCTCTACCTGTCACCTGTCACCTGTCAGACGCACCCCACCTTTAAGTGGCTGGTTATTTTCCATTGGTTTTAGATGTCTTTCATATCATGGCTCATTAAAGCGCAGCACAGTAGGCAGCATATTTACATAGGCTACTGGGGAGGTTTTAATTTGCGTCGGTACAGAGCATGACCGGAACTGAAGAGTGCAGCGCCAAAATGACTTTTTCTCACATGACACCCTCCCCTTTCCCTCCATCCGTACCCATATGAAAACATGTAGCCGGGCGTAATTGCTTGAACGGGGCACAAAGACGGAGACAGAGCCGTCACCGAGGGGCCGAGGTTTCTCTCCCGAGCGACGGAGCGGGAGGCCAATCAAAGCCAGCGATTGAGCGGCCCGTGGTTGTGATCGTTCTACTGAATATATACCATTAGTCTCAACTCTTTGCAGCCACCGTGTAACTTCCTTCACTTCCACTCACTTTGTCTGGCCGCTCCACTCGTGACTCAGTCCAGAATCGGGCTATCCTGCCATCTGCAGCGCTGCTTTCATCCCAGTAATGGCTCTGTTTATGTTTATTTAGCTCATTAGAGGATAGTTCTCTCTTTCAAATTGATACTTTAATCATTGCCGCCGAGCTTGAGGTGAGTTTTAAATGTATTTAAAGAGTCATTATATTAAAATGTGTCTTTTTCGGGTTTGTCTTTCAACAGACACAATAAGTCTTTCAGGGATGCATATTTTGGGATTTTCTTCCAAATGAGGCTATTACGCAAGTGCTCTGTTTGTGAAGTAGCTATGAAAGGGGGTTTCTGTTTCTTTTCCAGGGCAGGGGAAAGGCCCCTCTGCTAAATTATTTACATGACTAGATAGTCAACTTCTGCAATTCTATCTCTCCAGCAGAGGAATACCATCATTTCCCTCAGACAAGATATTCAACCGAGATTCCCTGAACCAGTTTGCAGCAGAGCCTCCCGTATCAGTCGGAGATGCCACTATCAGTCTGAGATTCTATTCAAAAAGACAAGGGGGGATAGAGGCTAATATTGTCATAAGATGCTGCGTGTCCCCTACCAAAATGCGTGGAGCAGTGGGAGCTTCAGCAGTCGCTCCTCAAACATGTGCTCTCCTCCCAGATCTCTCCCAGGACCCGGCACTACAAACTGGCTCCTGCAGATGCACTCCAAGTAGCAGGCTGTTCATCATGCAGCCTAATAGAACAGGCTCATTCCCCCAGCTACCCCTGCCCATGTAGCCCCCCCTCTCCCCGCCTCATCCCCACGTCCACCATCCCATGCTCCTGCTGGCCCTACATCCCATCGCCGTGCTCCGATATCAATCAACAGCAATGAGGCTGGCACTGGCTTCCCCCCCCCATCCTCCTCTCCCCGCCGCTGCCACAGGCGCCACACCCCAGCAAAGATGGCCACGATGGACGGACGGAGCACGGACAGGCGTGCACGTGGCCATGTGATTTCAGTGTAATTTTGGAAAGCATATTGTCTAATTTTGCCATCTGTCCGGGAGGGAGCGATGGCAGCATGGAGCTCATTTGCCGTCTGCTTGCTTTATAGCGGCTATACAGAACAAGTTTCTGGAGTGGGACGCAAGCCCCGGGGGGGGGGGGGGGGGCAGCCCACTGGAGCCGTGAAGCATGTCAGTGCGGGCATCAGGATCCCACCACTCCATCATGCCGCTGTGTGACGGGGGCTTTGGAGTGAAATCTCAGATTCAAGCGCTGCGGCTCGAGTTTTCAAAATAAGTTTGAGAGGAAACTGTCTCCTGTCTCCCAGGACAAGTTGGAAGAACGTCTCACACACCGTTTTGAGTCGTCTCTCGTACCACCAGGCCATTATGAATTTGGTCCCGTTTGCAGCGAATGGTCATGTAGACACACACCCACGTGCGCGCACACACGCGCGCGAGTGGCTGTCACACATTGTGGATCACGTCTGGTTCAGCTGCTCCTTGGCTCTGACATTAATACAGAGCAGATTGGTGGAGATCTGCAGCCCTTGTTGTTTGATCTTTCCTCCTCTTGCCACATTTCCTGGCACGGCCCCCCTGCCACACCGCGTGGCGCAGGCAGGACTGGCATGGCCTCAACGTGCCTGCCAGGTTTGTTCTCTGTCTTCTTCCCCTTCCAACTTATTCCCTTATGCCCGCTCCATGGATCCAGTTCTGCAAATTACAAGAGCTCCCCTACCCCCAGCGACAGCCCGGATTCAAGAGACCTTCAATCTACCCGTGTGTCTTCTTCAGAAAGGAGCGATGCTACCTCGGCCCGCGATGTGTCACTCACTTTGCTTTTCTTTCTTTTTACATGATAATTGTCCTCTGCGCCGACTTAGGTTACCGTCCTCATTCTCTTTTCCAAGTTCAGCTGAAAGATTCTCCTCTGAAAATCAAATTACTCCCTACCAAATATTAGAAGTATTAAGCTGTAAGGCCACATTAGATAGCGACCAAGCTTCACCTGAGAACAAAAGACGTTGCTTAGCCAACAGCAGCCAACTTGAACAAACACTGTTTTCTCTTATCAGGACCCCCACCTCCCCTTACATGTTCTATTTACTCAGGACTGTCATTTGGCCTGTAATGCGTCGAGTCTCAATAGAGAAATTGTTTAAAATGTCACAATCGAATGTATGAATTAAAAGCAAATACATCTTCGAGGTAAAGGCAGCATCAGTGCCTCCTGTATAATCTGAAGTATTTGTTCAAAGAATAAGCGCCGTCCTTTCTCTTTCATTCCTTTGGGGTTGTGATCAGGATGGGGCGGGAAAAGAGCACAAGCTAATTCGGTAATAACATTGCCTCGTGATGTCGGCACCCCATTTTCACTCTTTTATGAATCGGCATCAGATCTCAGCCTTATCTTCCCCCCTTTTTCTTCTCTGGCGTTAACCACTTCATTTGTGACTAATGGCACACGCGCGATCGTTATCCTTCTAATTTATTCCAAGTTTGAGATGAAGGGCCGGATAAGGTGCGAGAGACAATAAGTTGAAAAAGCCAGTGTGATGCCTCAGTTAATGAGGCGCAACGTCTTTTTTTGGCGCCGCTGGGGTCAAAAGCATGCTGATTGAGAGAGAAGGGAGGAGATGGCAATTGAGAGAAAGAGGAAGGGTGAGGCAGGGGTTTTCTGCTTTTGAAGGAGATATGAGATCATCAGAGCTTTGAAATGGAGGAACAGTTAGCACCTGGAGATGAGGGTTAGCTGAGGCCTCTGCAGGAGATACCGACTCTAAATGGAAAGTGCTGATGTGTTGGGTTAGCACTTTCAAATGGAAAGTAGTGAAACAGATATGTTATCAGCATGAAACCCAGATTTTCTCAGCCATCTTAAATTGGACATTCTATATGTTGGATAATATGTCATTGTTGTACATCTTTTAAGAAATAATATTTGTGGGCCTCAAAAGGAGGAGGTCGTGACCTCACTGACTTGTAGTGGCTTGATTGTATACACATTACAAATGATAAACAAGTATTGGTGAATGTTCAAATTGGACATTTTATTTGATGCAAAAGATTTTGCACACATTTTAAGAAATAATGTTTGTGTTTTTTAAAGTGTTTACCTTTAATACACAATACAAATTATTACTTGTATTACTTTATTTGGAGTCACATAGTATTAATATTACATTTTGATCAATTTACAAATCATTCTATTGAATGACACAAAAGTAACGAACAATAAGTCTAATACTAATAATTAATGAATACAAAATCTTAATAGAAAAATAAATAATAATAACATCTGATAAAACAACATTTTAACTCCTTTTATTCTATTTGATTCATTCTATAATGGAACAACTGTCATGCAAGCCAATGAATTCCCCCTGGCTGTATTCTAGTTTCTCTGATTTTGTCCACAAATGATAAATGTGCTGTTCTGAGATACAACTTGTCTTTTCGAAGCAGGGTTAAAGTTGATCAAACAAAAAAACTCTTCCACACTTTGTACAATAATAGTTGGCCAGAAAATCTTTGAGTCAATTGAAATGACATCAAGGCCTCCGTATTCAAAATAATCTATATTAAATGAAGTATACATAATAACTAATGATTGCTTTGGCATTTACCAGTAAAACTGCTCTCAGGAGTGAACACAGTGTCTCTTACTGTGAAACACACAGGATCAGTGTGTCTCTCAGGCCTCCTGGGCAACATATGGAGCCCTCCGAGTTACTGTTCGACTTCCCAACGGCTGTTGTGAGAAGTGCTGCGCTAACTGCAGCCCTCAGAGAGCTAATTAGAAACCCTTGTGCATAAACCTTGCTTGGAAGTTGCTTTGGGCTGCACCAGCGCAACCACGGCAGGATCTGTGCTGCCTGCAAGATAATAAACAGAATTTGCATATAATGTCAACGTTTGGCAACCTTCAGTGATGGCCTAGACGCTCTCGTGGCAGCCGTTTGAAACACATCGATCAAAAAAAAACTTTGCAGCCTTTTGTGAGCATGGGGGAGATGTTTGGAGCGTTTTCTTCTATCAGAATTCCGGATGCTTAAATCCTCACTAATTATCGCTCCCACCCTCCAGTGGTTTCAACTCGCGATTTGTACCTGATAAAAAGCCCCACATAAGAGATCCCTACAATGCATATTTAGCTGTGGAGTAATTAAGCTGTATTAGACTTCATTCATACCTGCCAGAGAGTAATACCGCGCTGTAACACAGTGACGCTTTCAATTAATGAAAACGTCTAAACCATACATCTGGGATCACCGTGCGGTATAGCGCCACTGTATTTATCACACGCTGTAAGCCAACACAATTACACAGACCTAACATAGTAATTGCGACGTAGCAGCTCCTACAATGGTGGAAATAGAATTACCTAGACAGAAAAAAAGTCTTCAGGGATATGGAGGGGGGAAAAGGAAAAGGCACAACCTTTCACCAACCTGTAAATCATGCTTCACTTTTAAGAGGTGGGGGAAATAAATAATGTCTGAAAGTGCAATGATTTCAGTGATTTAGGGGAGCTTTTGAGAAGCGTATTACTAGAGGTGACAGCGTGTGGGAGATAGGCAGGTTGTGTTAAGAGGAAAGGATAAGAGGCTATGACATTATGTCTGCAGGGTTAAGGTGTCAGAGTCAAAGCGTGAACCACTATTACTGGATCAATACTTCTCAGTTTTGCACTTATCTCTGGCCCGATGGTTAGCAGCAGCTTCTCTGGATATACACTGGGACTAAATGCCACTACTGAGAGGGGGACTGCAGACCTGCTCCATCTGTCTGCAGCTGCAGAGGAGTGTTCTAGCAGGAAATGTTATATTCTCCACTGCTTTGAAATGGGCGTGATGGTCTCAGTGAAGGCTGAACACTATGTTTATCAAACAGCTCTTTTAATGTAAGATATTAGCAAAACTAAAAGAAATGTACAAATAATATAATGCGTTTTTTGGGTTGAATTGCTGCAGCCAAATCCAGTAGTACTTCGGAAAATCTTTAGAATACTTTCATAAGCAATTCATCGTTAAAGTAATTGATCATGCTGTCCTGCTTTCTATGTATGATATCATATTAAAGTGAGTAGTTTGGGTTTTATACTGACAAAACAATCCATCCCTTAGGCTTTGAGAAACTAGAATTGACATTTTCCACAATTGTTGACATTTTTAAAGAGGCTCTATTATGCTCCTTTGTTTATGCCGTAACATAATGACATCACTATGTAACGATAGCACTTTGATTGGCTAGCTCTCCAACACATTGTACTTGATAGGCTAAGGGGCGGGACATCTCTAAGAGGGTGAAAAGAGGTGCTGCCGCTCAGGCAGTTTGAGCATTAAAGCATGGAGACATGTCACAGTAGTAGAGACACTACATACAAGTGTAAACCTGGACATTTGCAGAATATGGCCCCTGCAAAGACCAAACAATGTATCGATGAATCTCGAAAGTAATCGCCAACAATCAAATGAATTGTTTTGTTGCTGCCCTATACTGTACATTATGTTTTGTCAAGTGCTGCTAATCAAATGTATCCTTAAGTGAAGTCCATCCTTTTGCTTTGGGCATAAAGACAGGCGTTGTACACATGTCATCTCGCAAGAAAGAAAGAAACACTGTCACAGCCAGAAACGAGAAAAAGTGTGCACTTTCAAGTCTTTCATTAAACTTCTGAAGCTTCCGAGTTAATCCTTGCTGTACATAGAACAAAAACTCAGCATTCAACAATTTAAAAAAGCCAAGAGAAAGAAAGGAGGAAGAGAAGAGATGAGGAAGGGAGGGGAGGGGGCTGGCCTGATCGCTACATATTCATATTCCTATGCAGGCGTTATCACTTAAAAGGCTTTCTAATTACAACAACAAGACAAAAACTCCTTGGATTCCTTCCAGACCCGCTAAATGATAAAATAAGCTTGCACTCTCTCTCCTTCTTAATCTCTGCAAAGCACCTTGGAGCCTCATCTCCCAAATACAGGCGAATGAATGTGAAAATGCCATTTAGAGATGCAGGTGTGACATTTGATAAGAAACTTCTGGATTAAATATGTTCTGCTAATGAGGAACCCGGCTACCCCATCAGGGCAAACTATTGGTGGGATTGTGTGAGCGCGCTGATAACAATTCCGCGCGCAAACATCCAAATTCATTATTAATAAACAGCCGCTCGGTCTCTCTATCACACGGGAAGTCTGCATCCTTCAGTGGAGAGACAGGGATGTTGCGTCTCATTAGGAGAGGCTGAGGGGAAAAAGAAGGGGGAGGGACGGGCGGGGTATATGGCGGGGTAGGGGTATCAACTGTTTTCATATTTAGCTGCTTTTGGGGGGGGAAAGAGATGGGAGACACCATTTCAAAGCGTATGTTAATGGTGCATTGAATGTTGGAACAAAAGCGTTGGAAGTTTCAGGGGATCTGGCAGAGAGGAGTGTAATTCTCCGGCTATGGCTAATACAGGAAAAGAGGGGATCGCAGGCTAAGCCATTGGTGCAGTAGACTGGGAAGTCCCTGGCCCCCAGCTTGACATTTATAACGATTTGGAGAAGATTAAAGGAGTATTACTGCTGTAGTCCGTAATGTGGCTCTGTAATGAGGTGTGAGTGCATTAGCGTGCTGTGGAAGTTAGCCGCTGTTTCAGACCTTTCTAAAGGGAAGACGCGGAGAGCTTTCAAGGAACATGGATACTTGACTGTACTGTGGTCATCTGTGAGGTTGGGAGAGGGGGGGGTGCAGTTAGAGAGGAAGTGCCAGACTTGTCAGTCTAAACCAGCTTAGCTCAGCCAGCCAGCAAAGTGTCTCCGACTGACAGGCAGCACTTTGTTATTCGGACCAGTAACTGGAGGTCCATGTCTGCGCCTGGAAATATTTTAAATTCAGAGAAATTAGAAATGGAATGTGTTTTTTCAGGCACAGCATATAGCAAGTGCATTTTTTAAGCTGAAAAAAACTGCTTTAGGAATTCTGCCAGCTCTCTGTTTTGACAATTTCTATTTTGGCCTGGTGGCATTTTTTCTCTTTCCTTACAGTACATAGTAAAAAACAAGGACAGTGGTGCCAATTCTAAAGCCAGCCACAGGAAAAGGAATATTCCGCAAAAAAATGCATGTGTTATCTTGGAAAATAAAAACACAGGTAACTCTGCGTGTGCAAATGAAGGTTGCAGGTGTCGTCGGTCCATTTAAAGCGCTCTTTATGATGTTAATTAGTTGTTAGCGTAATTTCCCAGCCTCCGCCATCAAGCGTGAGAAGTTCACAGACCTGCTGTTAACTGAGAGTCAATGCCGTGGCACCGTTTCAAGAGCTTTCCCAAACAGGACAGCCAGCGATAACGAACAGGTGATGGGGCCTGATGCCTATGGCAGCGGGATATTGCAGAGACAATTGAATTTCGCAGGGAGAAATGAATCTTCTGGACAGCATATCAAATGTTAAAACAACACACATTGCATGCAATTTGCTTATGCAGGAGCATGATAAAGTGTGCTTATTTAAAAGATAAACAAAGGGGGGATCTAGTGCAGTAAATTGTGCATGTGTGTTTATTCCCTATGAGTAACGCCAGAGGTTTATAGTCCCAGACACAAGCAGCCTACTTTATGGCTGCTCTGTTTGTGTGATAGCAGTATTTATGATATTGGAATTTATGTTGTGGTGTGTTCAGTGTCTGTGAGCCAGTGGTGGTGGCCTGTATTCAAATGCACTTATTGGTGTTTGTCTTTGAATCTGGTGTAAACTGAAAAACCCAAACGTTGACTTTAATTAAATCATGTCAACAGATTTCACATAACTGTATCTGTAGCAATAATATTAAGTTTAAATCCAATATATGAGTTTAAACTTAATATTAATGCTTTCAACTAACCGAATACAGTTATGTGAAATCTGTTGACATGACACACCTAATGTAATTCCGTGTTCTCAGTGTAGCATGAGGTCAGATTCATTATCCCAGAGGAATCCCGCCTCCCAAGGTTACATTCAACAGTTTCTCTGGAGGAGTGAAAGCCAATGGAAAAAAAGAGGAGTTTCATCTCCTCAGCCCCTGCTTCAGCTAATCTTCACCCCCTCGCAATGACATTTCCACTCCGGTTCCTCCGACTCCAGACATATTTGCTCTCCCTTGCTGCTCGTGTCCTGTTAAGATTTAAACAGCAAACATAAAATGCGGAAGATAACCTGCGAGAGAAAAAAGAAAGCTTTAGAGAGACTTGACTCCGAACATTATTTTAAAGACCAGATCTGAGAGGCGCGGCGCAGCAGTCGGGTGCGATTATCTGCTGTGATCCCTCTCCGATGCACCAAAGTCATTCATCTGCCGATCCTCCAACCCCCCGCACACAGCCCCTATGCAAAGGCGGACCCCTAATCATGTCGACACCGTGTGTCAGTGCCGTGGATGAGCAGGGCCTAGAGATGAGAACGGCTCTGTAAACATGGCCAGGCAGCGGGAGCTCCCCTCCCCCCCACGCTGCTCCGAATAAGCAAACGGGAAGATTTAGGGATTTTGCCGGGGCCCAACTTTGTAGTATCGGATGAGGGCCTTCTTCCACGTTTTCCGGGGTGCTGCCTATGGGATATTGTTCTTAGCTTATGAAGTGCCGCCCGCCCATTTTAAGCCGTGTGTCTTTTGTCAATAGCATTACAATTTTGGAGCTTCTTTTTACTCCTTTCAGTTTAACTGTGTATGAAGTATTCAAATGATCTACTTGAGTGAAAGTACCACTACATTACACTCAAAATACTTCATTACAAGTAAAAGTCCTGCATTCAAAATCTTACCTAGGTAAAAGAACAAAAGTATTATCTGAGAAAATGTACTAAAAGTATAAAAAGTAATCATTGCCCAGAAAAATTGCCTTTTGCGTGTATATTATTAGATTTATATATGTGACATTTTGAGATAATAATGTAGAATTGTACTGTTGTACACAAACAAAGTTCTGATTACATTGTTGTAAAATATTTGTAATAATTTAAATATTTTGTGACTTAAAGAGTTAGTCCACTAGTTAGACTTTTTAGAGATGCATTTTGTTAAAAGTAGCAAAAGCTGTTTAATAAATGTAGTGGAGCGAAAGTATAAAGTAGCATAAAATGGAAATACAGTACTTCCCACCTCTGTCTTCAGCTTACATATAGTAAATTCTGACCTTCGTCGTTGACCTCTATCGTTAAGAATCTTTATGAGGAATCTTATTTTACAGCCATTTTTTTTTTTGACCTCCATAGTCAACTTTTTTTTTTCCCTTCTGCAGCAATGTCGATAATCATGACAGAATAGTAAATCTAGCGTTCATCAACCCTGTGCATTCCATAAACTGCTAATACAATTGTCTGTATCAAGTGGGATGTATATTAACAACAGGCATGTGCTCCCCCCCCCCTGTCAGGATTCTATTATGGAGCCTGATCCCGCCCCTTGTTTTGATACAGCGGTAATTTAAAGAGCGATCTTAATTGACTTATTTTTTCCGCATGTCTGTTGGAGCTTGTGCATGCACCGCAATAAGAGTCTTGTTTCTTTATTGGGCCACACACAATGTACTGAGTTCAATTTTACCATTCATAATGAATGCAGCCTCGCCATTCAAATGCAGCCATAAGCACACAGCAGATAAGAATTTAATTAAATGTAGATTAAAACCAAACAGGAAAACACACTGGCTGATAATTTTTTATCACGTCCCCTGGTCATATTTTTTTTCCTCATACTTTCGACTTGTTCTTCCTTGGGCTACATCTTTTCTGCTCGCCAAAAGTGGCGAAACACCTCACACATCTCACCGTGGTGCCGTGAGATTGTGTAAAATGCAAAGCGAGGGGCGGTCACACGATTAATCAGAATCCGCGTGTCTGGGGAAGGATGGAGGCTGGCGGAGGATTGAGGGTGGGGGGGGGTTGTACAGGGGTGCGAGGAAGGAATTAGTTGCTACATCCCAAATTTGCATCATATTCCAAAGGACAATCCCAGCACTGTAGGCAAGGGGAAACATATCTCGCTCTCTGCAGGAACAATTAAATATTTGCCACAATGCGGAATAAATGTCACCTTCAGTATCAAATTGTCCATACTTGCTAAACATGGTGTTACAGTGAGTGCCTGGAAAGCATGCCTGAGCAGAGGGGAAGGCACTATTTTTTGTTAGATGTGGACCGCAGCCTCAGCTAACATACTGTAACACACATTCAGGAGCTTCACCTCAGGCACTAATGGTGTGTTGAACTCTAGTGGGGATACAGCGAGGAGCAGGAGACAACTGCAGCCTCGTCAGGGAGTTCCCACTCTGAATCTCACTTAGTTTCTATTAATAAGATCTTTTTTAAAGCTGCTACAATTGATTTTAATTATTATATTGACTGACGTTGAAATGTCAGAATGCAGCCCTAATGCTAATGCTAAAATTAAGGTTTTTTTCAGTAGAAATACATTAATTTCCCACCATCTGGCGTACTTATCATGTCGCACATTCCAGCTTTTCTAACACTTTCAGACAGCTGTTGGCTTTTACCTGAACGACTTGAAAGATGAATGCTGCTCTTCAAACGACTGTTTTTTTAAATAAGAGCTGATGGGCTCTTCTGCATGCATACACAGATTCTCAAAGAGTGGAAGATTTAAAATCTGATTTTTATAAATATTATCGTGAAACATGGTGTTGGTAGCATGGCAGTGGACTTCAGCGCGGTGCCACCCTCCACAGCGGATCACACCGCCATGCTGCCCGCCGCGCTGGTGCTGCAACTCAGTTCCACTCTATTACCCTCACGCAGGCGATTGGCCTTTTCTGTGGGGAAAAGAGCAATTTCCTGTCGCAGTCTGTTTGATCAAGTGCTAAACCCTTGTGATCAATAGAGAGACAGATGTCGGCTCCAGATGGCCGCGTGGTGATACCTGGGGCAGTGTGGGGGCTTGCCAGGACGACAGAATGGCAACGAGCAAGGGCAGCGGCTGTGCTCCCGATGCACCAGCCACGAGACACAATGTGACAAACGCAATTAGGCCTTTTAGCCGCAGATTATTTATTTACCCTTGCAAACCGACGGAACATTTAATTAGCGCATACTTTAAGCAATATGTAGAATTACAGGGGTGCAGAGACAGAGGGCATGCTGGGATGTGGCACCGGTGACTGGGCCGTGTAGGTGTGTGTCAGTGAGTGTGTGTGTTCTGTACTGGGAATTAGCACATACACTGTCATTGAGGCAGAGAAACACTTTTTTAAACACAAATCAATGATTAAAACACTCATAAATTCCATTCCTCACGACCAGATCAATAATGTCGATTTCCAAAAAAAATGGATGACAGGTGCGTCTCCCTGGCTCTCGATCCTTCTGGAGAGGAAAAAAAAGAACTGCCAGCACCAGAAGGCCAAAAAAAAGACCTTTCCAAAGAGGAGAGAAGCTCCCATTTTTTAAACGGCAAGCATTTCCATTAGGGCTGGCATCCACCATACACCCCCACACACACACACACACACCCCACACACACACACACACACACACACACAAGCAAGCCAGTCCCTGTGGCGCAGGGCCGGAGCCATGTTGGAGGAACCACTGAGGCGTGTGGCGATGGCGAGTGGCTCTCGCAGGGAAAAAGCGAACTCACCGTCGTTTGGCCCTCCTCCGTTCACCTGCTCCCGTGATGGGTATAATGGGGGGGGAGACATGGGCCACGGGGCCGCAGCTGGAGTAGAGGGAGGGGTCTGCTGCGGTGCTCATCGCAGCGGCGCCCCTGTCACGATGGGGTCTTCTGGTCCCATTAGCTAGGGCTCGGTCAGGACGGGCCCCCAACCAGCCTGCCGCCACAGCAGGGGCCGCAGTAAACACATGTCGACCGGCCACAACCGGCAGCACCCGCAGAGAGGGAGAGCTAATAGAGTGCTCAACGGGACAAACCTGTCCAAATAAAGAATAAAGCAGAGCGCGAGGAGAGGAGCCAGTCTCAGCTCTAATGGGCCCTCCACTTTACTGTGTGGCAGCTAATGAGGAGAACTGCTTTGCAGCGACTCACTCTGACAGCACAGTGTGTTACCTGCAAAGCAAAAAGGGTCCTCATTTCAAACATTTCATTTGTTTAGTAATTATTTCAGATTTTAATGTGCCTCATAAATAGTTTTTCTAAAAATAACACGCCACATTTAATGAATTTCAGTGGGAAATTTGTATAATAAACTCATATTTAAATATTCAAACTGCCAGTGCGCTCTGCTAATTCTCATTTTGTTCTCCTCTATCAAAATGATTACAACACTATTAGCAGGCAAACATCCTCCTGCCTATTGAAAAAGCTACACCAGTCTCCAGAGACTAGTAGGCTCTTTTAATTTCAAAGTGATACATTTAATTTTGTACTCGTTAAATCATGTGCTGAATCACATCATTGATAGATTTTTGTTCACAACTGTTTTGGTGTGTTCAAACAGTTCATAGTGTTGGATGACATTGTTCGGTGCTGTGCTGCTTTTATGTCTTTGTTGCCTGTGAATGTATGCTATAGAGACAGCGGCGTGTTCCAGGCTCCCCTGGGAGGACTTTTTAATTTGTGGATTCTGACCCGTGTGCCATCCGCTCGAGGCCATCTATGAGCTCTGCACACTGGCTATATCTGCAAAACACTTGATGCTAAAATTAGTGTGGCTCCGTAGTGCAAAAAGGAGGGGAAATCTGGGGGTTTGGGGGGTGTCAGGGACGACCAGACGAGTTCTAAGTAAACACATATTTACTCAACGGTATTTATTTCTCTGGAAAAATAGCAGAATTGTGGATGTGATTTGAGAATCTTTGAAATATAAAATGATTGGGATGCCTAATGTGTGCTGCAAAAGAAATGCAGCAAAAAAAGATTATTAAACGTTAAAGAATTGAGATTTCTTTGTCCCAGATTTTTGCTTAAAAAACATAATTTGAAGGCCAAAATCGAGACAAAACATGTCAAAATTGATGCAAATACATTTTCTCCTGAGAGTAAGATCTTTACCTGCGAGGATGTTCACTGTCGACTTCCAGCTCTGCCATGTCTGAGTCGCTCTGCATCATCACAGCAACAACAGCGCTGCAGCTAGAGCATGAGAAGAGTGCCTCCTAGTGGCCGGCACAGAACATGAACCAGAGGAGGAGGTGGATGGAGCGTAGGAGAGACTCAATCTGTGTCAGTGCCTTAGTGAAATAAAAGTAGAGTCAGCTAATTCTAGTTTAGCGTACCGTCAATAATAGTAAGCTTGTTTGACCCCGTGAATGATGTTCTCCAACTCAGCGTTTTCCCTCTCTGCTGTGAGTCATTCTTAATGTGTTCCACTGTGATGATGCAGTCCAAATATTTACCAGTATTCATGAGGAAGGCTTTGTTTGTCGCAGCACTGTCAGGTGCAGACACAGATATTATTCATCCACGATAAATATTTTCACAAGATTCAGAGGGGGGGGAGTTGTAATTTACTCCTGGTATGATTGTTAAATTAAAAAAAAAAAGGAGGTGGTAACAGCTACTTGATATTCGCAGGTGCGACGAAGCTTGTTCCCATTTGACCAGGAGGAGTTGGAGCTGATTTGAAGACAAGAAGAGTAGAGGTCTTTAATTACAACCCTCTCTGTGGCTGCAGGCGCCGCGAGCCCCACTTCACAATTAAGACCAGCAGTTAGCAAGCAGCCAATAGAAGGAGAGGGGAACTTGAAGCAGCAGAATCACCAAACCAAAGGGAAACACTGAATAAATCAGGCTCGACAAAGGAAAATGACTGATTTTTCAAACTAAAACATGACCCTGTGATGCACCCAGGTAATGCCAATGGGACAGTTTTCCCAGAAGCCCCATTGAAACCCCTCCCCATAATATGTGTCTGTCGTGCAGTGTACTCCGGCGCTGTAATGGCCTCTGCAGCCGTAATGTGTTTGGACAGATGGGGAGAGGCAAGTGCTGATGTGCTTAACTACGCATTTTACAGCTAAACTATTAAAGAGTTGTGCTGTTTACACACCAACATTTGAATACCTGTCTTCAGGCCAGTTTAATTATCCGGGCCCTTCTGTTATTTTCTGCCCCGCTTTGTTGTCTCTCAGCTTTTTGCACGAGGCGTGAGAGATTTGTTTGCGGCTTCATTAAGATACGGTGGTAGCGGTTCGCAGGGAGCCAAAAATGTTTGTATTCCTGCTCAAGTATCTGGCGCTCTTTTCTCCCCTGCCTCCTCCCCCCCCACATACAGATACTGTACACATCCCTTTTCTTATAGAGTCATTTAAAGTGAGAAAATTAAAAAATGCCCTGTGATGCCTGCACTTTGAAATCTCTCGGGGGGCTTTAGGCAAAAGGGGAGGCGACACAAGCCCCGTGTCCCTGTGATTCATCCTGAGACATTTGATTAGTTTATAAGTACTTATGGAAAGGGAAGGGCTTGCATTATAATTTTGTTTCATGAATTCCTTCATATGTTCATCTTCAACTGCACGTTCAAATAAAGCATTAATCAAAGGGGCGAGAGGGAAGAGGGCATTTAGCCAGCAGAGCCACCGTCTCGGGCCTCAGTGAGCCGGTGGATATGTATTGAGAGACCGTAGGAAGCAGTGGTTTTTAATTATCTGGACTACGTACAGGATGCCGTTTTTGATTGTTTTAATGAGGCAGCTGGCCTATTGTCTCGCCTTAATTCCTCCATTGTTTTTAGAATATGTCATAGTTCTTTATTCTTTTATCAGGTGCTCTGCAGGAGGATTTAGACAATAGCCTTCATTCTAACTGCATTGGCCACTGCACAAAGGCAGCTCACTGCAGACAGTTAGCGAGGCAAACAAGTGCAAATCACAAGCTGCACTTTTCCCAGCCTTTCCCCCACTTTCACCACCGCTCTAACTCTTGACCCCCCCTCCCCGCTCCCTCTTTCATGCCATTGTTATAGGTGGCTCACCTGTGTTCCTGTGATTAAAATCACCTGTCATGGAAAGGCTGTCAGAGGGAAACAGCCATGACCAATCTTTCAGGGGACAGCTCCTTCACGGGTTGTTTTGTTGCCCACCTGACACCCTGTGCTGTCGGGTTTCTATACCATGTATCTCTATGTGCATGGAAATGACACGGACATAATGTGCTGTAGGTATGTTTGGGTGTTACGACGGCACGGTGAATCACACATTTATATTTCTAAATGTAAAATACTGATGTGAAGCTATGCAGGATCACGATGCATTTCAGAAAACAGTAGAAAAAACATCCAAAATGCTGAAAAATCCATTAAAAACTGTCAAAAATAGAAAGGAATATCTCGGATTTGCAGTTTGATGAAATGTTTACTGCACATGTTCCTTACTACCTTGTCTTGGTTGAGCGACTGTTACAAGTGCTGCCTCAGTGTTTGGTGTTGCTCAGTAAAACTGGGACACGCAGTCCTAAAACTCACTTCCAGCATTCTCAAAC
Source organism: Pseudochaenichthys georgianus (assembly GCF_902827115.2). Lineage (NCBI taxonomy): Eukaryota > Metazoa > Chordata > Actinopteri > Perciformes > Channichthyidae > Pseudochaenichthys > Pseudochaenichthys georgianus. Next base: position 17,240,578 of record NC_047518.2, read on the forward strand.
ACAACAGATGGATCTGTAGCATTCTTGGCTTAAGGGATGCAAATCTGAGTGCTTATTCCGCCGTCAAAATGCAGTAAAACACTTCCATCAGACTCCATTTTATTTCAGCTGAGGAGAGCATACAGTATCTTTGATATGGATTGATCTAAAAAAGACACTGATTGGTATCTATAGTTCGTAATTCTCTTTGTAAGCAGAGCGCGTGTGAACTAAAAGATCCATTCAGAGGGAAACTTTTGTGGCTGTGACTGCGATATATTCCCCCCGCCATTGTCAGTGGCAGTTTGTATCTACCTTGATGGTAACTTGGGCAGACAGTGGAGAGGAGTTTTGTTATTTTAATTAGGAGATAAAAATTCAAAGGGGCCTCTCCAGGCAGTGTGTGGTATGACAGAATCAAAACGATGAAGTGGAGCGGCCTGAAGTGTGTGTCTCGTCACAGCAGATTGGCCGACAGATAGGCACTGCTCTTTAAACACACACACACACACACACACACACACACACACACACACACACACACACACACACACACGCACACACATACACTTACGGGGAGGAAGCCTGCACACAAATGGGACTTTGAAAGATAGCATATTTTAATACTATTTCACTCCTTTGACACGTTTGTGCTGGTTTAATTTTCAGTGCTTCACCAGCAGATAGGGAGGGCTAGGAAAAGAGTTTAATCAAAACAGTGATGTGAAATCTGAAATATTCAATTTTACATAAAAATAATGGGGCTATTCTGTCCAGAAAGGTAATTTATACATAAAGCTTGCCGAAATCGTGTAGAGGCTCATTCTATGGAGGTCGACAGGGGCAAATGCGCTACAACAGCCCCAACAACTTCCATAAGGAGAAACGCACTGCACTTTTAAAAACAATTCAAATATAAAAACACAAATGTGCCAAAACATGTGAAAATGAAGAAACATCTTCACCAACTTGACGACACATGCACAGCATCTACTAAAGTTGCTGCATAAACGAAACGCTGCAAACATAAAACACTGCAAATAAAAAATGTTGTTGTCATATTATAGTTAGCTAGCTACTGTAGCTTCCAGCAGATCTGCAATAATACCGGGAGGAACCATGCAATCACATAGTTCAAATAAGCCAATCAAATGTACATAAGCTTCCAGTGACAGTGGTCCAACTTTATTTATCAACAAGCTCTCCGGTCCCAGCTATGAGCGCCACCTTGAGTGTTCCCTTTCCGTTGTGCTAGGAGGAGTGATGAGATATCTTTCCAAATAGTCATTGTTAATTAAGAGCTTTGTTATTGCAGCGTTTTGTTATTGCAGCGTTTTGTTATTGCAGCGTTTTGTATACGCAGCGCTTTTAGTAAACCCTGTGCATGTTTCGTCAAGTTAATGAATGTTTTGTGAATGCTGCGCGTGTTTTTGGATGTTAGTGAAGATGTTTTATTTAATTTTCACGTGTTGGCACATTTGTGTTTTTAACATTTGCATCATTATTTTACGTGCAGCGCGTTTCTCCTTACGTTTCTTGTAGTGCGTTTGCCCCTGTCGGCCACCGTATAATTCCCTAACTGTAGTTTCCCATTTCTAGCAAATCCACAGCAAAGTGGATTGTTTTCCTTCAGTCCTCGAGCACCTTCACCGTGTCTACAGGGTGGTTTTAAACCCAGTGATTCACAGGTTTTGTGTAAACAAGAGTAATCAGTGTTCCACATGTGCGGGGGCTTTTCGAGCCGCATCCCCCCTGCCTGCACACCTCTCCTCAGGACTCTCCTTATTCCACATCAGCCAGGGCTCAAATCACATGTCCCCCTCTCAGCCTGACACTCCGTCGGTATGTTTGCACATCTTTGAAAGCTAACAGCGTGCTTTAATTAATTGTCCAGCTTTCCTCAGAAACAATGTCCTAATTCTGCCATTTAGCATGAGCGTATCATAGTTTGTTGTTATCTCCCCCGCCAGATTTCTGTAAATAGTCATATTAAAAACTTTAATCTCTTCAATGGAAAATGAAGTGCAGCTGAAAAGCCTGTCATGTGCTGAGATAAATATTATCTAAGCTAAAACCTTCACTCTCTTCCCTCTACCCCCCTTTCCCTTCCTTCCCCCTGCACCCTCCCCCTTCCTCTGACTTAATGAATATGTTCAGAAGATTTCAGAGGAATGCTTAATCCCAAAACACAACAATCTAATAATATGAAGGACCTGTCTCAGTGTTCTAGCTGACAACAGCACTGTGGGCTACAGTTTACCCCAGCTGAGGCTTTCCTGGCTTCTGGATATCAGTGCTTGGAGCCTAAAAGACGTTTGATTGACAGAAAAAATTGACATTTTTAAAGGATTTGTTCACTCTTTTTGAAAATACATTTACATATGTACCTTTAGTTGCATAGTTGTATTTGGGATGTTTTTTTTTAGATATCTGTCTGTGAATTTCAGAATTTCCTAAACAAAGGAGGTGTTATAGTACTCATAGCATTGAATAACTTGTGACAGCATCCTCTGAGAAATAAGGGCCATCATTTTTGGAAAGACATGTTGCTGCCGAAACACTTACATGTCATTTTTGTATACCTTAAGGGGGAAGAGAAAAAAAATTCCACTCATGTTTCCACTACATACTGTTATGCAACACACCATTGAGTCTTTGAGATATTGTGCACACAAATATATTCCTTATGTTGCATAATGCCTTGACATTTAAGTCTCACGTATACATGCAGTACATGCTCTTCTCTTGGGGCATCGGTTCTAATCTCTCGTCTATTTCTGTTTTGTCCAGGTGGCCAACTATGGTGCACCACCACCAAGAACATGATGGAGGGCGAGGAGCTGGTGGCGTTTGCGGTGGACTTTGACACGCGTCTGCAGGCGGTGAACCACATGTCTCTGAGCGAGGGCATGTACCCAGCCAGGCTGCTGGACGGCATCCAGCTCCTGCCCCAGCAGGCCGCCATGGCTTCCATCCTGCCCACTGCCATCGTGAACAGTGAGTGTCTGTGCATCAACACCAGCAAGACATGCTTTGTTCCCACAATCACACATGCATGCTCTCCTTCTCTCTCTCGCACACACACACACTGTTCCACAGCCTGCACTCAGTCACCTGCTTAACAAGGAGCGTCGTCTCCGCCGGGCGTAGATTAACCCAGATGAGTCTCTGCGCCGGAGATAAGAGCCATCGACCTTCAAGTTTTGGGTTCACATAAACACACTGAGGCTCGGACTAACGTGTTAATTGCAAAATACACGCCTCATGCAAATAGTGTGTTTGTTTACTTAGTGAGGGCTATCTGGGTTCAGCTCGACAGGGAGGCTTCTGTAAGCAGATGGTCCAGTGTTCTTGTTTGCCCTTGAGAAAGGGCACCAACCGAGTGGTAGCAACACAGCGATATGCAGCAGCTGAGGATTTAAACGCAGGCTTTGAGAGTCAGAACTGTAGAGAAGAGGAGTGTGTGTGTGTGTGTGTGTGTGTGTGTGTGTGTGTGTGTGTGTGTGTGTGTGTGTGTGTGTGTGTGTGTGTGTGTGTGTGTGTGTGTGTGTGTGTGTGTGTGTGTGTGTGCGCTCTTTATCTTTATACTTATGCATAAATATGAAAGTGTGCTATATGTCCTGATATCCTGTACCCTTTGTCCCTTTCCTTGTCCCTCCAGAGGACATCTTCCCCTGCAAGGCATGTGGGATCTGGTTCAGGAGTGAGAGGAACCTGCAGGCCCATCTGATGTACTATTGCAGCGGGCGACAGAGGGAGCCAGAGACGGTGGTGGAGGAAAACGACAGCGGCCCCCACCAAACCCCCAGTTTGTGCCCCTTCCCACAATGCACCAAGACCTTCTCTGGAGCCAGGGCCCTGGAAATACACCTGAGCACCTCACACAGTGGTGAGTTTCATGGATTCAGAACACTCTTTAACATAATAGATTACACATTTTTACATATGACAATTCATGAAGGTGGCTACTTTCAATTCATTTTTTAAGTAAGATGTTTTAGAAAAATATACACTTTGGTTGCATTCCAATAGTCCATTTAGCTTAGGAACCTTCCTAGCCAAGTGAAATGACCCGGAAGTCCCTCAGTGGCAGCCATGATAAGTGCCGTTCCAATTCTCCAAATGAAAGGAAAGGAGGTTTCAAACTTCCTTTATAACCTCCTTTAGCTTAGGAACCACTGGACCTCCCTAACCGAAAGGAGAGGAGAAAATGCTGCCCCACAATGCATTGCAGCCACAGCATTTGCCGTCACTCAACAGTCGGCCGTTCACGGAAACAACCGATTATGACCGAGAAATTATATCATGAAAGTTACGGTGCTTATTAAGCTTTTTAAAACTTGTGTGGTAAGTTGCCAAAGTGCTTTGTTTTGAACGTTAATCAGTATTATAATCAACAAGAGAAATATGAACGTTAGTTTTTACTGTAATGATCAAATAACATCAACATTTAACAGAGCTGTGTGGGGTTTGTTCAACTTTTAAAAGATGTTTGAATGGTGATATACACAGTGATAGATGTTAAGGACTAACGTTTATAATAAATACATTTGTATTGATTTTAAGATATTTTCATAGTTCATACAATCATACGTATTGGGATCATTTGTATTAATGTGGACCGGAGGGAGAGGGTGACGAACATAAGTTTCACTTTCCTTGTTTATTTCAATTCCAACTTTGGTCATGAAGAATATGTTTCTCTGTTGTCCACGTTCATAAAGCAAAGCAGCAGCATCAGAGCACGGTGCAGAGTCTCTAGATGAGTTTACAGTAGTCCCTCGTTCTTATTAAACATCCATGTTGTAGTCCGCTGTATAGAAAACGGTAGTTTCCATAGTTCCCCCACAGCAGCAGACACACATTCATGACGTCCGCTGGCGCATCATAAACACGTCGGATAGTGAAAGTGCAGTCGGATTCTCTAAAGTACTGCAGTCTCTTCTCCTAAGTCCTTTTGAATTCTCCTATCCACTATCCCTTAACCCCGTGACGTTTCACTCAGAGGTCAAGGAATAGACGATAGGGTTAGAATTTAGGAGCTGATTTTTGGATTATCGGAATGCAACCAGGGACAGAGTTTAACACAGGTTTGAACAAAATGACTGTCATTTCCTTTCAGAAATATACATATCCTGCTGTCAGCTTGCATAGTTGACAGTTTATCCTTGAGCAACAAAAAAGAAATCGAGTGCATGGGAATAAGCTTGGCATATTGCATGAGCGTTTGATGGTGTCGAGAGTTAACTCTAAAGGAGAAGTGGGAGGCGAGATTCTGAGCATTTCTCCCTTTTATCTCCTTCACAGGTGTCAAAATGGAAGAGAGCCTCCCTCCTGGCACCAGCTTGAAATGCACAATCTGTAACTACACGGCAGATTCTCTTATTACATTCCAGCATCACATCATGTCTCACCTGTCACAGGCGGCCTTCAGATGCAATCACTGCCATATCAGCTTCCAGAGCCACAGGGAACTCTTACAGCATCAGGACTTACATGGGCACGGTAGCAAACTTCACAGGGAAGGCGACGGCACCGAGCATTCCCCCAGGGGGCCCGAGGAAAGCCTCCAGCAGCAGAAGCAGCAGGCCCGCGCTGAGCTGGCCAACAGGAAGGATGCTCTGCTGGGAAGTCCCAAAGGGGCCCTCAACAAGGAGACCAGCACAGACGGAGAGGCTGACAAGGCGGAGAAGAAGCCCATGCTGTCCCTTCAGAAGGGAGAGGCTCACCCAGGCAGCAAAGCCAGTTTTTCTTACACTAGGATCAAGTCTGAGCCCTCCAGCCCCCGACTGGCCTCCTCCCCTGTGCAGCATAACATGCCTACATTTCCCATGGGCCCCTTCTTGTCTCAGTTTGCTTTCTCCCAAGACATTTCAGTAGTCCCACAGGCTTCTGAGATTCTTGCTAAAATGTCAGAGCTAGTTCACCGGAGGCTGCGCCACGGAGGGAACAACTACCCCCCTGTCATCTACAGTCCTCTTATGCCCAAGGGGGCCACCTGTTTCGAATGCAATATCACCTTCAGCAACCTAGACAACTATTTGGTCCACAAAAAGCACTACTGTAACAGCCGCTGGCAACACATGACGAAGTCCCCCGACTTCTCCGCCCTCTCAGACAAGGTTCCAGAGGCGGTGAGCCCCAACAGTGGGCACAGTTCTGTTAACATGTTGACCGGTTGCCACCCTACGGACGCCGACAACCACCTCATGCAGTCCGCCTGTCTGACCTCCAATGTGTTGGACATGATCAATGCTGGGGCTAAAGGGCCAGAAAAGGATCTAGCTGGACAGGTGAAGAAGGTCTCTACCCCAACTGGGGCTGAAGAGAGGCTCAATGGCCAGCCCTTGGAGGGAAAAAGTCCCACTACTGGTCTGGTGGAAAGTGACAATGACCCAAACAAGACGGTCTGTGAGGCCTGCAATATCACCTTCAGCCGCCACGAGACCTTCATGGTCCACAAGCAGTACTACTGTGCCACCCGTCATGACCCACCCATGAAACGCATGTCCAGCAACAAGGTCCCCTCCATGCAGAGAACCATCAGGGCCCGTAAGCGCAGGAAGATGTATGAGATGTGTCTTCCTGACCAGGAGCACCAGAGGCCCATGGGTCAGCCAGGTTTTCTCGGGGTTCCTCCAATGAACCCTTGTACATCCCAGGAAGCAGTAGAGAGCCTAGCAGATCGCTTCCACCCGCGGTGTGACATCTTCCCTGGTATGGTACCCAAACACCTGGAGGCCTCTCTGACTGTCACTAAACCTATCATGGCTCCCAAATGCAATACAGGGGAGCAACAGGAGCTGGACACTCCCATCGATCTCAGCAAAAAGTGTTCGCCAGCCTCTGACAAGACATGTAGCTCCCCTAAAAGACTGTTGGACTATCACGAATGTGCAGTGTGCAAGATAAGTTTTAACAAAGTGGAGAACTACCTGGCGCACAAACAGAACTTTTGCCCTGCAACAGCCGCCGCTGCTGCTGCTGCTGCTGCTGCTGCTGCCACCGCCACTCAACACCAGAACGAGACTGGCAGCCTGGAGACGACCATGTTCCCCGATGTGAAGATTGAAGCCAACAACAACCCAGATGAAGTCTACGATAAGAGCCCGGGCAAATGTGAGAAGAATGGCAATGGGAAGGTGTTGTTGCAGAATGGAGGCATGTTCCCCCCTCACTTGGGGCCCGCGCCGGGAACCAAAACTTTTGCTGAGCCCCAGCTCATCCCATCAAAAGACGAGAGCAAGAATATGTTTCTCTCCCACTGCCTCTATCCCGGAGCAATAAAGAAGATGAAAGGTCCCGAGCAATTGTCGCCGTATTTCGGGATAAAGTCAACTGATTATGTGACTGGCGGACCAGCGATGCAGGGAGAGGCCAGCGAACAGGAGCAGAGCGTTAATGGGGGAGGAGGCACGGGAGGAGGGGAGACAGGTACAACCAGAGAGCAGGCCCAGTCGCCTGCTGCTAACGGTTGCCCCCACCCCGGCAAGGAACCCCTACCCCTACTGCCCAAAAACCGAGGCATGGTCATCGTCAACGGGGGGCACAAGAACGAGGAGCGTTCAGGCACGGCTCCTCCACAGCAGGAGAATCAGCCAGACGGCCAGCCCCCCAACCCTTCACCCACGTGGGCCACCGAGAACCAGGGCGACTCCAACGAGAACATGTCGCCTTCCTCCAAGTCTCCAAGCGAGGAGGCGCCGCCCACAACCAACAAAGGTGTGAACGGCTCCGGAAGTGGCAAGTACTGCCGCCTCTGTGATATCCAGTTCAACAACCTGTCAAACTTTATTACCCACAAGAAGTTCTACTGTTCATCACATGCTGCAGAGCATGTCAAATAAGTTGAGAAGAATAAGACACGTTCTTCTTCTTCTTCCCCCCAGCCCTATTCCCTTCCAAACTTTGACCCCCTTTTTTCTCCTATGTTTTGGTACACTGTTGTGTCTGGAATAGTGCATCACGCAGTGCTATACGCTGCTTGTGGACAATCAAGAGAAGCTTCTTCTTTCATTGTTTTAAGACTTGATAATGCAAAAACCATTGGTTAAAAAAGAAAAAGAAAAGAAAAATGAATCAAGAATAATATTGGTGCCACTTTCACATTAATTTATTTTACAATCAGTATTAATAGAAGTAGTGATCTTAATTTAAATTCAAAAGGAAATTTATATCAGAGTTGTTTGTAATGTTATTGTATAGTCATTCTTGTGTAGCACACATATTGTTTACACTGTAGTGTAGGCTCAATGAAACAAATAGACAATACAAAAATAGCTACTGAGGCACTTGTGTATTCTTATTTGCTGTACCAGTTTATGTATATGCTCAAAATGTCAATTGCAGATTGCTACTAATGACTTGTTTGCCTTAAAAAAAAGAAATCACCATTTGGGGGTGGTAACCAGGCACAACCCTGCATCTCACATTTTGGCATACACACATGGCTTTGCATACATATGTGGCTGTTTGTCCCCGTCTCTTTTCTTCAACTCAGATGTGGATGTTTTCATGAGGATGACAGCATTCTTGTATAGTACTCGTATTTCTGTTTGATGATACACTTTGGTCTCCCTTTTGGACATTTGCTCTCAATGCAATACTTTGTAAATGAGGGAACATTACTGAAAAGCAGTATTATGAAATGGGGACTGTGCATATAATTATTTGTAAACCCCAAAGGGAAAAAAAACAAGTTGTACAAGAATTTATTGCTGACGAACAAGATGGGCGGGAGGTCAGTGGGGATACTGATGTAAAAATGATCATTCCAATGTCCTGATTATGGGAGAAAATGTTTCTTAAAACGTTGTTGCTATGCATGTATATGGATGGAATTAAATTCCAGATCTGTTGGAAATTTTTATTTTGATGTGGTGTCATAATTAAACTTAAATCCTCAGGATAAACCGCTGTTGTCTGGTCTTTCTTTACTTGCAAATGTGAAAACTAGAGTATCTAAACATTTATTTTTGTAGGCAAAGTATTTTCTGTCCATTGATTTTTGCCATAACTTAATGACTGTGTTGAAGTATGGGGCAACATATGAGTAACTTCATTTATTTTACAAAATGTCAGTGAGAATTATTCATAATGTACATCCACAGGAACACACTGTTATTTACTCAGGGCTGTGAGTATTAAGGATTTAATAGAATTTCAGAGTCTATTAGTTGTGTACAAAGAAAAAAAAAAAATCACAACATTTCCAAAGATTGTTTGTCTAAAAATTCTGAGGACATGCTACATCGAAGAACATTTCATTTTAGGCATCCGTTTGCACTAACTACCTTAAAATATGTGTCTGTGCAGACATCTTTAGATTCAAGAAAATGTATACAAAATAATAAGACAGTATGAAGATGTTACGTAATGTGTTTGCTTCTGGTAGATTTTTGTGATGACTGCTTGTTTTTTTCTGTTACTCTCAAAGTTTAAGTAACTGCCAGCTGTGACGACAGACGAGCTCATCTTGAATAAGTTGCAGGTAAAATTAAAGTGTTTCCTCCCTGCTCCTTTCCATCATGGTGTACAAGGTGTACAAGTGTTGTATGAATGATGTACCATGAGTGGAACAAATGCATTATATTAATGTTTACCCAATGAAACAGTTCACAAAATTAAGTCCAGCACACCTAACATTAGATGCAAAAGTACATAAACGACGGATTTACAATAAAATCTCAAATTATCTTTGCAGGCCAGACTCATCTGCTCGAAAATTAAAAAAAGTAATCAAGTCCAAAGATAGAGGTCCATATGTGGTTGTGATGTAACTCAATAAGTAACACATGACACAGAGAGAGAGGAACTCAATTCATCTTCCCCTAAGGCTATAACAAGGCAGAATATTAAGGCCGAATGAAATAGATAAAAAAGTATCAGGGTGAGCATTGACGTGTGTGGCCTTTACATTGATAAGGGGTAATGTATTAATTTTCGGGTAAAGAGGCTGAAATAACAACTTGAAGGATAAGATTTTCTGAATCTAAGACAGCAAATATTTCATCACGCTGAAAAACCCTCCAGTTATTCTCAATTATAATGAAGCAGAGCTGCACAAAAAGATACGTGGACCTCTTGATGAACCCAACAAGTACACAGTCTCTACAGATTGCTGAAGGAAAAAATATTTGATTGAATATTTAAAACATATTCAATGGTTATACTCTAGTTGCCTGCATAGTGAACCCGGAAAGGTTGAGTACCTCAACGTTTTATGATAGAAATGTATACCGTCTATGGGTACATACAAAAACTGCCGGATGCTAACTTTCATTGGTTGGGCAATATTAACAATTAGCATAAGAAGCGTTAATTAAAATGAATGGCATTATAACATACGTATAGAATAGTAAATAGTCTTGGCAGGTTTTGACAATTGTGGAGTGGTTTTGAGGGTTATTGAGGTTTCTGAATCCATTTCTGACATTTCAAAAATTGCAGTTTTAACCAGAAAGTGGCAATATTTGTACTCTTGGTGGGCTAAGTCTGACTACCATGAGTAGTGTTGCAACCATTGGAGATACTGTAGACAGCACAAGGTACAATTATTAAATCTACTGTGGACAATTATTTTTGGAATAAATAGGCAATCTGTCCAATTCAAAGGATCCATAGTCCCCTGAATCCAAATCGACCGAAAATGTATAGAAATCCGCCCACAGAGTACAAATATTGGCCATTTTTTATCCTGAAAAAGTCAGAAATGGACTCGGCATCCTCATAACCCCCAAAACCACTCCAACATTTTCCAAGCCATTTTTAAACTATTGTCCACGCAATTTATGCTTATTGTGCAAATTGCCCAACATATGCAAGTTAGCATCCGGCAGTTTCTATGTGCTGGGGACCAATACTATACATTTCTATCATAAAACGTTGGTGTACTCAACACAACCGGGTTCACAATAGGACTATGAGCTGGCAGCTAGACTACTACCCTGTGTGTGTCGGGGGGGATTGTCACATGTTGGCCACGGGTCACTCGCTCTGCTGTTTGGCTTGTCGTTGGTGGACTAGCTTCCTCAGGTGCTGGCTGATGGCAGATGGCTTCTTGTAGATCATTCGCCGGTCTGCTCCTTTTATGTGAATGTGATTGGCTGATGGGTAAGACTCCTCCAGAAACTTCTTTTGAAGCCTGGCTACCATCTGGTGCAGGAAAAAGATTTATTATGGATTGTACTACAGTATTGTCCAGTAGAAGAGTTACTAATGCATCCTGGAGTTGTGCTCTCACCTGGTTCAGATGTTCTGGTATTTCCTGGTCAAAAGAATCCCCAGTGATCACACTCACTGCTGTCCTGCTGGAGAGGGGCTTAAACTTGGTGATGTCCCTTTTGAAAACAACAAACAAAACATTTCAATTTCATATGTCATGGTTCGTTTTCACTTCCACATTAAATATGCAAATTTAAAAGCTGTTCGGAAAGTAATGACAAAGACTGTTAGTGTACCTGACTTGAGCTGCACTTTCATTTAAAAAGTAATGCTCATCCACAGCACTGCTCTGGTGGGCAGGGTTGCTCAGTAGGTATTTCTAGAAGACAGAGAGAAAGAAAATAAACTAGTCAAAACACTTTTTTATTATTTCTTTGAGAGAGAGAAAACTAAAAAGCTACATAATACACATTGGAACTTTACACATGTGTCACATTATACACAAATTAACCATTTCATGCTCTCATACGTTTAACAAAATCAGCACTATGACAAACTTTATACTATATATCAAAAAGTCTGGGATATCAGGCAAATATTTCAGGAAGTGAAATAAATATGCATCCCTTTCTTTAACACGACAAGAAAGAATATGAAATTGGTGGAGGTCTGCGCTCTCCGAGTACCATTTCATTTTTTTTACATATAACATTTATTTTGGGGTCATGTTTGATCACTTTCTACCCAAGGTTCCCTTAAAAGAAATCAAAAACCAGACAAAGATGCCATTTAAACAGTTGTGTCTTTGTATTCTGAGAAAGCTGTATAGTTTGTGTCTACACATACAGTACATAAGCAGTTTATAAAACACAGTACCTTTTTTAGTATATATAACAAAGTAAGAAGTCAGAACATTGTACAGCAGTGTTGAGAAAATATGTCGTATGAAGCTAAATCAATAGTAATAGTAAAAAAAAGTCTGCATAATTCTTCACAATTCCAAGACTAAGCATTCATTGACAGACTTCACATTGTTTCAAGTTGAGATGCAATAAAGTCTTTGCAGTGAATCCGGTGAAATACTGCGCTATGCAAGTGGTGAGATATGTCTACAAAATGATACATGAATACAAACAGCTTTACCTCATTCAGAACAGCCCTAACATATCATGATTCATGTACATACAAAAACAAAAGGTCTCATATTGGAACCCTTCTATAAGCACAGGTGGAGCCCTCTACCATAGAGTCCAATAGATGCAGGTTATGCATTGTAACACTAGTTCCGTAAGTACAGGAATCTCTACTGGAGCCTTTGGTAGAGGGCTCCGCCGGGGTGCGTTAGAGCTGCACTTTCAGTATGACCATACACCAACGGCCCCTACACACGGCGGCGTGCGTTGCCGCTTCAACGCTTCTGCCCATTCACTTTGAATGGGGTGACGTCACGATTCGCCGAACTGCATTGTGGGAGCAAAGCGTAGCTTCTCTCAAGGTGCTCGCTGCAAAAGTACAGTAATGTTCTACTTTTGCCGCCTCGACGGAGGCGTCAGCCAATCAAATCCCTCGTATGTAAATCTGCCAGTACAAGCACTAGCCAATCAAACCGGGTGTATGTTGGGAGAGCCAGACCGCAGTTATTTCCCCTATGTCAAAAAATGGAGGAGAAAATGATCGTGGCGGTAGGGAATCACCCGGTACTCTATGACCAGTCCCTCTTTACATACAGGGATACAAACCGGAGGAGCCAGGCATGGGGGGAGGTGGCAGAGACAGTGGGTGAAACTGGTAGGTTTTCGCTTGTTTGGGGAGTTTATATCCAGTGTACTTCGTTTGAATGGACAGCTAGCAAGCACAGACAGTATATTTAGCCAGCATGGATGTAGCATGAATGCTTTGCTTTGTATGTCCAGGGCGGGACATTCATGTGATTGGTTGTTGGTCGTGTTGCTCGCGTTGACTCCCCAAGCTCAAGACACGCCCACTGCCAAGCGGCAACGCACGCCGCCGTGTGTAGGGACCGTGAGTGAATCAATGCAAAAAGATGCCGTTACTTTTTAGTTGAAACGTAATTTGCATGTCCCAAGATGTGTTTTGAAAAGACATGAAAGCCTAAACAACACTGCAGTCTGTGCCTTGCTCCAGACAGAATACTGATACAACATTGCCCAAATCAGCGAAAATCCCCTTTACCTGCATCTATCTCTACCTGCATGTGATGAGACCGGATATACTGTATCGTGGTGCCGTTAACACGGAAGCAAACAATTCCTCTCCAGATCAGTGGTTACAGAACACGCCCTTGATAAATGGACTGCATGCTCTATTGAGTCCGGCTTGTGGCTGTCTTATAACCTTCACTAGCCTGTCTACTAAACCTTCCTCTGTCCTTGGAGGATTTGCGCACAATGGCGTCCTTATCTCCCTGGCAACAACTGTAATACTTGAAAAGCTGAAATGGGTCCCTCATCACTACTGCCATCAAAATGGTGGGTGGCGGGAAGCGGAGAACAAGGCGTCTTAACGTGTGCTCGCATTCTTCCTGAGCATCGTACAGAGCTGCAGCTACAAGGAAACGCTGAACAGATGTTAGAGGTGTCACAAGTTCTCCAAACAATAAAAAAAAGGATTTGAAGTAGGGCAGTACGGTTAAATGCAATAAAAAGCTACTAAATGAGATGCAATAATCTCTTCTTATCTGTGTGCATCATGTATGTTTACCCCTGCTGTAATAACGACGTTCCACTCCCCACAGAGCATTATTCCATGTTACCAAAGATAGTGGTTGTTGTTCATCACCAGAATCTATTACTACTCCTTTCTGCCTGAGATATTTTCCATAGCAAGTCAAAAACGACTACAGGTCTTCCCGACAGGCAGACGGCAGCACTGTGTCTTTAAAACAGCTTTACAGCAGATCTGAGTGTGGAATAAAAACATCTCTTGTAGAGAAACATGCATGTAGTTTGTATTCAAATACTCTTCCTCACAGGCTGTGTGAAATGTCAAGAACGGAGTTTACATTACACCAGGCTTCAGAAGATACCGAGCCACTGCAGCCGCGTCACGTCAGCTAGAGGGACCGGGATCAATTTTCATTTATTTGAAAATGACGTGTGGCGTAATATCATGCCTGATTCACGGAGACAAATGCCTCTGCAATCATCATGCACCCGGATCTCTGCTGAGGAGGACACTGGATTGTTCTAACACTAGCACCATCCTGTGGTGGGATCGGAAAGATTGTAGGAGTCCATTTAGCCTTCATCTAGAAGGAAAAATAAAAATGTGTGCCTTCATATTCTTAGTAAAGTGTCTGAGCAGAGGGACGAAAGCAAAGTATTGTTTATAAACATCCTTTGTGTGTCCCCGTGTGCCCGTGTGTGTGCCCCCGTGTGTGTGTGTGTGTGTGTGTGTGTGTGTGTGTGTGTGTGTGTGTCTGTGTGTCTGTGTGTCCGTGTGTGTGCCTGTGTGTGTGTGTGTGTGTGTGTGTCCGTGTGCCCGTGTGTGTGCCCGCGTGTGTGTGTCCCCGTGTGCCCGTGTGTGTGCCCCTGTGTGTGTGCCCGTGTGTGTGTGTGCGCCCGTGTATGTGTGTGTGTGTGTGTGTGTGTGCGCGCGTGTGTGTGCGTGTGTGTGTGCGTGTGCGTGCATTAGCCTGACCTGGCGCTGGATGACCTCCTCTGAGACGTTCTCTCCGGTAACCGCCGGTTCCATCACCCCCAGAATAATCAGCAGGCGGCTCAGCCCTGTCGCTGCTGAGAACTGCCGGACCTGGAGAGAGGGCACCAGCTTACCCCACCTGAACAAACGCACACATTCACAATACAAAACTTTAGCAGGAGAAAAACTAAAGTGTAACAGTTGGAACATAATGATTGTTAAGGCTTTATTCATGGTTTGGGCCACTTGAGGCAACAGAAAAACTATGCATAGCGCTTTAGAGGTGTTTTAGCCAACGTGATTACGCTCGTTTAAACATCGAGTAGACATGGAGTTACTATAGATGAGTAGTTCAGAGCTATTTCACTGACTACTGCAATCTCTAAATTAGGAGATGAATATAGTTTGCAACAAACTACATCTCACAAATCATTTCATCAATTGTTAATAGAAAATATATTTATAATTGCAGTTTTTAAATGAAACCATGAACACCAGAGAAAAGGGCATTCGTCATTAGGAAATATAACTTTATTTCTATGACTCGAATGAATTGCAGGATCTGCACCACAACCACATTTCAGGGCCGTTTGAGGACAGTAGGAAAACTGATCGTATGATCCAACTGCCAACCAGAATCCGTCCAATACCAAGTTGTAAGGGTTCCACACAGGAGGTTACTTCAATAAAAAGGTATGTGAGCTTTTCTTATCAACAATAAAGTGTTTGTATTGAAATAAAGGGCATTTTGATCTTTCTACTTTGCCTTTGATTTCAAATGTTTAATTGTGTCCTTTTCTTCATTTCTTTCTCAGACCAATACAAGATCATAAATGTAAATGTTGGTGCTTAGACTGTAACGTTAGTTTGGATCCTCACGTCGTTATATTTGGTATTAATTCATTATTGTTAGAAAATGGAGTTATTGTCATTCTCTTCCAGACTGTAGGTGTGCCAATACTCTTTGTTTTTGATTCTCAGCAACATAAAGTGTAAAATGTCCCTCCAACAACAAGTGTGATTGTGTGATCACAGCAACAGTGACTCAAGCAGACTTTCAAAGACAATTCCTCCATCCTTTTCCAACCGAGAACCTCAAAGTTTCTCTCGAAAACATTTGCCTGGCGAATGAGAAATATTCTTTTTTTTGGCAGACGCGAGAAGAAGAGCTGTGGAATTTTGTAACTCAGGAGGCCCAATCGGTCTCGGCCCACTGGTGCTCTGAATTGGCTGGTCTCAGCCTGTGGAGCCCAATCAATAGTGGCGTGCGCCGGCTGCCGCCATGGCCGCACCGCGCAGCCTGCCCCTGAACGCAGCCAACACACTGCAGATCAGCCCCCCCCCGGGAACAGTGTCCTCTTCTTCCTGCTGATCTGGCCCACACACAGCTCTGTGCCCCTGTGGACTATCACTCTACAATAGATCATATTATAAACTAAGTATATTGTTGTTGGGGAAATACTCCATGTATTCTTCTAATATCAGAGTACACATGATAACAAAGGTATCCCAACTGTAGCTGTGTTCATGACAGGATGTCTGATTACCTAGAAGAGCATCAGGACTGTTTGAGGCAGATGATAGCTATGTGATTAACATGATGATGCAGCCTCTATGGAGATAGACATATGACAAGCATGCTCATTTCTGACATGGAGCTAATCCGAACTAAACATTGCATACTGCTTTCTATTCCTCCATCTTGTGACTGTGTGACTCCCTCTCTTGGATATCAGCATGTGAAGGACACTGCTCAGGAACTACTTGATGCTCTGTATGTGATGACTGCTTCCATTCTGGAGAGGATAATAAATACATGCATCCTGTTTTGAAACTCGAGCTGCTGACGAGTGATATTTTTCTAACAATTGTTAGAACAATTGTTATACCTGATAAAATATCAATATGCTACAGCAATGCAATTATTTTGTTAATTATTTTACCAATTATTACGGGATCCAAACTAATGATCACGGTGAGGTTGACAGCTGTTGAACGGATCGTTGTCAAATCTGGTAAATTCGTTCATGTAGTTTCATTTCATTTGGAGATTGATTTTATTGTTGGCGTATATTTGATCGTGGCAGTGTATATACAGGCAGGCAATGTGGTTATGCGCCTCAACAGTATAGGCTACCGGAGTGTCTCCTAAAAAGGGGGGAAATACCTAGGGATATACAAAGACTCCAGACTTTTAGAAATGTTGACTTTATTTGCCTTGTTAGCTTAGCAAGCTTACAGTGCATGCCCTATAATTTCAAATTGGGTTTGGAACCTTTGTTGCGTGTCATATAAGTCTTCTTCCTCTCCCCAATTTCTACACCGTCTGATATTAAATAAAGGCAGAAAGAAACCACGAAAAAAGTATTAGAATAATAAGACGTACAAAGAGAACATTGCATTTTTAAAAAGCATGAAATAGTAAGCATTATATGTCTAATAATAGCTTCCTGCAGTAACAGTCACATCAATTAGTGCTCAATACCCAGTGTTTAAGGAGGAATCTGTTAGATGTGGCAAGCATGTCTATGTGTATGATTGTGTATTTAGGGGGGTGGGTGAAAAAGCAATACTTGTTTAAAAAAAGGGGAAGTAATTAAGAAAATTTATAATTGTATATTTAAAGTGTCAGCTATTGCAGTCTTGGAGGTCTTGACAGGGCTTACAGCTTCCTATTTCAAGGGGGAGGAATGTGGAATTGTGTGGAATGTTTCCAGGGTGAAGATATGTCCATGTGTGTATGTATGTAAATTGATAGTAATGACCTGGGACTAAGATCTGTGGAATGAATCTAAAATCTCATGTCACAGCACAAGCCAGTACTTGATTCAACAACAGGCAGACTTCAGCGCTTCTTCACCATCATTATTTTCCTCGTATCAAACATCATAAAAATGTTTAGTTCAGTTGGAAAAATAAACCATTGAACCTGTTATTGATGTAACATGTGACCTAATGAACTGCAAATCTAAGTATCAGAGTCTGCTCCGACAAAGCGGTGAATGGTCAGATAATCTGATACACAGCAATGGTCGTTCCACTGCTACGCACAGAAGTGAGAAGATAACACATGCAGTCCCCACATGTCAAGAATAAATAGATGCAGAACGAGGGAAAGAAATAACTTGGCTGTTCTCATTTTCAGTCTTCAGCAGACAGAAAACTTTTCAAATCAGACCTCTGGAGAATGACATGTTGACATTTTCATCTTCCCTGCCACACTTTCCCCCCCGAAGTCATTCTGGCACCACAATTTAGTCCTGACTCTACGACCCGGCTCTTAAGGGACTTCTCAGTCTCTGCACATTTTCCACCCGTCACCTCTTTTCCTACCCCTTGATTCCAAAAATAAAAAAGGAAAAACCTCTTTCCCTATCAGCCCCCTGGTTTCGAATCTGGTCAAATCATCCCTGGGTCTGGCATTGAACATTATTTCAAGGATTCTCCAGCCACCTGTCCTATTCCCTCCTCTTTTTTCCATTTTTAATTCTGCCCCGGAGTGAGGATTATGCGAAGCAAGGCATGCGTGTCAAAGGGAAATTTAGTGGGTAAAGACAGCCGAGATTGGCGGGATGAATTAAACAGATAACGGGAGGAGACGAAGTGGGGGAACCATGTAGAGCAAAACGCCTCACCGATGTTGGTCATTTCAGAGGGGCTCTTCTTTTTTTTCTCCCCACAGGAGCGAGGAGGCAATATCTAAATTAATAAAGTGATGAAATGAGTTTGTGCCGTGGACTTTCTGCTGTTTGACTTTCCCATCTGGATTAGTGCAGGCTGAATGGACGCTCTGTTACTTTTGTTACAACTGCGCAATTCACTGTCGGAATTTGGCCCTGTAGTGATAAGGCGGCGGCGCCCCCCTCCTCCTCCTCCTCCTCATCCTCCTCCTCCTCCTCATTACCATCTAATTTCATATGCAGGGCCTCTGTTACCTGAGAGCCTGCTCACACACAAAACACCAACTATTACACGAGCTTCTGCCAACTATTACAATGAACGGAGAACATTTAAACACGGACTATTACATGAGGCTTAACTAACTATTACGCTGAAGGAACTTTTTTTTTTTTTAAACGGCAAAGACTTAGACACTATTAGAGGGCATGTGGACGTGCCCTCATCCGGGGTGCATGATGAGGTCTCTAACGGTCTTACAGGAAGGACAATTTGGAAGAATTCTATCATCGCCAAAATCCTTATTGTAGCTCAATTACCTACAACAGTACCCTTAGGCACAATCAGTGTATGGAGAGCATGCTTGGAGTACTTTGAGTCATTATATTATACATGGTAATTATTTGGTGCGAGTGTATAGTTTCCTAGTAATCTGCATTATAGATTTACATAAAGGACTACACAGGAAATAGTTCTCAGCCTTGCATGTGTTATGTCTTCAGTGAAACAGGAACTATCAATTCTTCCGAAGTGACTTGTAACTATGCTAGTAACAACAAAGCCTTGAAACAGAGCCACTCATCAGCATGTTGTGTGGCTCGCATCCTTCATTTAGTTAAAGTAGTTGCCTGTTTAATATATATGCTATTTAAGTAATGATGATGTTGTATGTTGAATCACTTTCCATTGTCGAATGAGACTACGGTCTACTGATAATTGCAATGTTTGAATGTGGAAGTAGCACTTTTCAACACAAAGCAATTCAAAGTGCTTTACAAAAAATGAAAGACATTAAGCATTAAAAAAGAAAAGCTAATAAAATAAACATTAAAAGGAAAAATACATGGATAAAAGTTACAGTGCAGTCTAAAATATGAATAGTTCAATTAAAAGCAGCGACAAAAAGAAAAGTCTTCAGCCTGTAACAACGTTGTATTAAGTTGTATTACGTTTGATTATCCACGGTTCCTACTCTTGAAACGACAATCTTCTAACTAGCGAAGCAATGATTGTTTCCCTGTGGTTCAGTCACAAAGGTGTCAAGGTTTGCAGCAAGCACGTTAGTGGAGCTGATTTGTTTTAGAAACAACAGGACCAGGCTACATTTCTTCAGGCATAAATGGCATCAATGCTCAATGAGAGATGGCTTTGAAGGAGCTAGCAGAACAGATGCTACATGTAGTCTGGATATGAGGTTATGACTATATTTTTCCAACATAGAAATGTAGAGACCTGCTGTTTGCAGTGTCATTATTGGCAGACAACTATGACAAGAGTTTGACTTATATAGATTCTTCATTTGTTGTTCTTCTTAACATTTACATGCGATTACTTTTGAACATCAGTATTGCAACAGAGGAGCATTTCCATCTGGACTTCATGAAATCGACAACCAATTAACATGAGCCATAAACCTAGAGTATAACTCATACCACAGTTACTGCATGAAGGAGCATGCTCCTGTGTTGTGCAGTAGCATTGTAACGGAGGTGATCTCTGGGCCCATAGATCACGGCCTCCGTTACGGGTAATATAGCACTAAAAACATTGCATGGGAATATATGCAATTTAATAACTAGTTTGTCTGTCTCTGTTTCCTGGTTTCATGTTCAAAGTGTTCCCCTTCCCCCATGTCTGTGGCTGTTGAGTGTGTGCACCTGGTGCCCTGTGTTGTCTCCTCCCCCCACCACCTGTGTCGAATTGCTGATTAGTGTGTGTATTTAGGGTCTGTTGCCCTGTCTGTTTTGAGGCTGGTAGTGTGTGTGAGATCCTGGTGGCTGCAGGCTGTGCCCACGTGAACAGCAGCAGGATTGAGGCTGTGTGTATTGGGTTCATGATTTAATAAATGCCCACACCGGGTTATATTTGGGACGTGCTTCCTCTGCCTCCTTGTTTGGTCTGGGCCGCTCAATTGTCAGCTTCACAAGCATGCACAACACCATAGGTACCATACTGTTCACATACTGTACAGTACAAGCACTTACTCCATATGCATTACCAGTGATTGTGTGTCGGAGAACTTTCCAAGGCAGAAGGCAAAATGTAATCTGGCTACGTTTAAAAACAAGATGTTCATAGACGCTAATTGGACAGTAAACAATTAACAGCAGACTAAACAAGGAAGTGAACAGTGCATCACTCTTTAAACCATGTGTCCCTTGCACTTGTTTGTATATTATAACTACTTTACAGACCGTTTTTATTTTTAGGTTTGCTTTTTTGCCTCTTTTTCTACTCCCTCCAGTTTCTTCAAAGGGATTATTAAACTTGTATCATACGTTATGCCTTCAAGGGGCAGAACATAATCTCTTTCAATGTAGGGGAAGCAAAAGCATACACTGCGCTCTCTTGATACAGTTCATGCATTCTGGTTCCTTCTGTTTACTATATACAATATGTTAGTTCTGCTTTTATACTGTAGATGCTTAAGGACGGTTGATACAGCTTTTTAAACAACCTTAAATATTGTGCATTCCATTTTCATATATGACATAATCTGTCTTAAAGAGGCCCTATTGTGTTCTTTTGGTTTTCCCTTTCCTGTAGTGTGTTATATTATTGTGCCTGTAAATGGTCTACAAAAGGCTAAAATCCCAGTGTAATATAACTTAAAGTAATAATGTACTTAATATTAAGTAAGTAATGCTTCTTTCCCACACACTCCTCCCCTGCGTGAAACGCCACCAATGGACTCCTTTGTTTACTTTTGTCAGAGTGACATAACTATGTAACACTTGTGCTTCTATTGGCTAGCACTCCAACACATGTGATAAACTGAGGGGTGGGACATATCTAAGCAGTTTACCAATAACAACAGAGCCGGCCAGCTAACCAATCAGAGCAGACTGGGCTCTGGTTTCAGACAGAGGGTGAAAAGAGGTGGGTTAGGGTTAGTATGAGAAAAATACAGAGCTTTTTGACCATTGAAGCGCGGAGACATGACACAGTAGAGGCAACAGCTATGAATATGAACCTGAACATGTCCTCATTCTAATTATTGCACATTATATTTCCGTGGCTATATAGCTAACCTGATAATCAGTCTTAATTGCCAGCTTGTTCCCATTAAATCATTCACCATTGGGATTACAGAACACCTCATCTAATGATTCTAATCCATCTAAGATGTGGAAATGCATGAGCTATTTGACTTAACTTAGTCATTCTGTATAATTGCAACTTCGGGTGAAACTGCCCAAACCCCAGCAACTGAAATATAAACCCCCAGCTCTTAGTTGTAAAACCTAGCATGAGCACAAGGTGTCACTCTCGCACTACAGCTGGCATGGCTCTTCCCAGAATCCCCTGCTCTCAGCCTCCCTGCTGCACCAATGGGATAGGTTACACTGGGGTAAACACACAGGGAGCGCAGCAGCCTTGATTCATTAGTGGAGCATAACAGCAATAGTTACGCTTTCAGTGGTTCGAATTACAATTAATTGGCATTCCTGCCTCATCTGGGAGTCTCTGGAAGAGGGTGGGGGGGGGGGGCAGCTGAGTCAGGAGAGGACTGAGGGGGGGGGAGCCCCACGCACTGGAAGCCATTACAGAAGCACACTGTGAAGCATAATTAATCACACACTGCTGGAGCCTTCTGTGGGGAACCTATAGTGTTTACTGTGTGTGTGTATATATATATATATATATATATAGGGTATATATGTGTATGTATATATATATATATATATATATACACATCGTATATAGTTTGGTAAAGAAACGTTATTTTAAATACAAGTAAATACATATCTTGTGCTCCACACAACCTCTTTTTAAGCTCTCTACTTTAAATATAGTATTTGTCATATTTTATTATATTTGACTGTACTCAGTTTCTCACATAATTATATTTTGTGTACATATTGTCTTTATTTTAAATGTTTTAGAATCGTTTTCAAATCGTTTTTTTAAATAGCTTTTACAAAAGTACAATTTTGCTAAATATTTTTCTTTCTGTGTCTTTGTATGCACCATGTATGCCAAAGATAATTCCTTGTATGTGTACACCTCCTTGGTAATAAAGCAACGTTGCTTTGGATTAAAAAACGTCAGCTAAATGTAATGTAACTTTTTTCCTTCATTTCTATTTCTCCATCTCTACTTCTTTCCCTCGATCCTCCCTCGATCCTCCCTCCACCCTCCCTCCATCCTCCCTCCCTCCATCCTACCTCCCTCCACCCATCCTCCCGCTGCCCGGTGATTGCTGCCAATCTCAGCCGAGGATTCCTGGAAGGGCTTAGAGCGGGGCCGTGCTCCAGTGGGTTATTGAACGCAGCTCATGGAGAAAGCGAATGGGCTCTGGGGGGGGGGACTAGATATGTCATCACTGGCTGCTGTTTACCAATGAAGGGAGAAAGAGAGAGATAAGGGGAGAGAGAGAGAGAGAGAGAGAGAGAGAGAGAGAGAGAGAGAGAGCAAATGCTAAGACATTATATAATGCCACAACGGCGTTAAATTAACTACTGTACTACAGAGTTATGAAATGTTTTAGGTATGTGACAAGAAGAGGAGAGGGGGTGAAATTAAAGAAGGAAAGGATGGGAGAGAGGAGAAGATTTGAGGAAAGGAGAGGAGGTACGAGAAGAGGACACTTGATGAAGGGAGGACAAAGGAAGACAAAAAAAGAGGATGGGCAAAGGAAGAGAGGAGAGGAAAGGAGAGGGGAGAGGAAAGGAGAGAGGAGACGAGAGGAGGAGAGGAGAATTGATGACGGGAGGATAAAGGAAGACAGAGGAGGGAAGAAAAATAAGTGGATGTGGAAATGAGGAGAGGAGAGGAAAGGAAATCATGAGAGAGGAGGAGAGGAGAGGAAAGGTGAGAAGAGAAGAGGATAATTGATTAAGAGAAGGGGAAGGAGGAGAAAGGAAGAAAGAGGAGAGGAGAGAGCGCAGAGGAAAGAGTTGGAGAGGAGGGACAAGGTGGGGAATTCAGGAAGAAAGGAAAAGGGAGGTGAAAGGAAGTCAGCTGAGGGGAGAAAAGAAGAGGCAAGGAAATGAAGAGAGGAGGCAAGTAGAGGAGAGCAGAGTCTTTTTAGGTTTAGGAGGAGTGAAGGAGAAAGCTGGAGAGGAGGGAGGAGGAGAAAAGGAATAAGGAAGATAGAAGAGTGTAGGACAGGAGTTAGGAACAATGGAGAGGAAAGGAAGATAATGTAAAGAGAAGAGAGGAGAGTCCTGTGGGTCTGTAGACCCATCTGTGTGCCGTGAGAGACAGAAACTCTCTCCTTGCCCCGGACACTAAACCCCGTCTGTGTATAGATCAGAGCAGATGCATCAGCGGCAGTCAGACGCTGGCTGTCACTGAGCAGGCTCCAGAACAAGTCGATGTACAGCCAGCTGTGGGGGTCCGGAGTGTGTTTAAAACAATACGTACAGTAGATGTATTGCTTGTCTGATCACGACCGTGTGGCCTTGCAGAGTGACATGAAAACTCTTCAATTATCGCCGAGTAGCCTACAGACAGAAATGGCAGTCTACAGAAGGATACAGATTTAAAAAACGGTTAAAAAGGAATAACAAATTAGTGAAAAAAACTATTTGAATAACAATTCTGAGCCTCGACTCTCATCTGCACTGACGGCAAAAATACCAACATAATTCAATTGAAATAAAGAAGTAAACACATGAATAGTTGTGGCTTGATATTGAGTAAGACAAAAGTTGATAAACCACACAGCTTGCGATCTCCCAAGACCCGCCTCTCGCCCTGACAAAAAGCCGTGTTACAGGCATGAAAGACACTTCTAATGGAAATACATTGTTTTTAAAATCGTTCTCTGTGACACGAAGAATAAGGGGAATGTGTGTCCGGGTAAACTAATCAAAAGATTACATTTTGTGACTATTGTGAGACTGGGTTGGCTGAGCATATTGATTGGTTTGTGTATGAGCTTGAAATTCAAATGATTCAAGTATAACTAAAGTAAAGTCACACTTAGAAGAAGTAAGATGTAGAGTGGAGCGATGAGGAGACGTTCAAGTGGTGCCCCTGTGAGGACTGCGTTGCTCTAAACACAGTAACGGGACATTAAAACAGAGTTTGCCGATCAATCAGCATTCATTAAATTGGAAAGGACCTTCCCATTAGACGAGAGAGAGAGAGCTCCCCACTGTTTCTGATCTCCGAGCAAATATATTCCCCATGGGCTTAATTAGTGTTATACTCCATACTAACACACGGCTGCAGAAAGACAGCGTGTTGGAGCGCGAGCCAATAGGAGCGTGAGTGTTACTAAAGCAAGCATAAGACTAGAATGCAGGCGTTTCAGGCAGGTGTGTGGGAGAGAAACTCCCTCTGGAGGGAACTTTGGGATTTCAGCCTTTGCAGACCATTGACATGCACACAAACCTATACAACTACAGGAAAGGGAAAACCACAAAAAGCGTAATAGGACAATATACCCTTTAAAAAGTAAGGATTCTTTACATAAGGAGTTGTGCAATGCAACACTTACAAGACTAGCAGCACCGAGTAACTCCAACCCAGAATGCAATTTGTCCCGAAGAGGGGCTTTTCCTAATCTCAGATGCTGGACCCACAGCTTGATTTTTTATCAGGGGGCATTATCTGTGCCCAGAAGGAAATAAGACGCATGCTGCGACGTCTGCAGAGGGAAATCCCCAATAAGAGCGCTGACCTCTCAGTGCACACGCCTACACACGAGCCGAGCACAATCACGCAGAAATACTACTCTCAGGAGATGGTGGTGATTTGTTTTGTAAGATGTATAACAGAACTAATTATGAGCGGGGCTTTGATGTGTAAATCCTCAGGCACCAGTGCAAAGCTGATACGGTCTCCCCGTAATTCCTGCTCAGGTGCAGCGCTGCTCCCTTCGAACATACTTTATCTCAAACGCCAAATACTGTAAGACCTCCAACAGCTAATAACCTGTATCTCAGAGATAGAAATACGCACCTAAATGCAACCATGCTGAACAAAAAAAGAGGGAAATAAGGGAGGAAAGCAAGTTGAAAAATGCTAGGATGTGTAGCTTGGTGCTGAATCTCTATTCTTAACACTGTATGTGCGATTAAGGTTTCTATTTACTCCACCATGGAAATGAGACACAGATGATACAATTATGTTTTAGTAAAGTAAATGTAAGTCTATGGCTCATTTCATTTCTCCATTGCCTCTCCACAGAATAATTGGATTGTGGCTGCACGGTCATGTACGCAGTGAAATGAATGCCTATTAATCGGAGGATAATTGGACACATACCCCCTGATAAATGCCGCTGCTCCACTTTGAGTCACGTACAAATTAGGCCATTTTAAAAAGGGATCCATTTCTTATCTGGCTCGACTCATGCTTATATAAGATGGGAGCTAATATTGGTGGAAGGAAATGCGGATGCACCAAATCACGTTGTTATGCCCAAAATGAGATTACGTGAATTAAATTGATATTTCCGTCCTGCTGTTGAATGTCGAACTAATGAACTCCCAGTTAGTGTTTCTAGTTGACAATACATGAACGGAAGTATGTTTCTTTAGACTCTTTGTTTACATTGATAGAAAATCAACTATCAAATGCATACAAATATTAATCCAAAGCATGTGGCTCCATAAAGGGGCCCTACCATGCTCATTTGCAGGTTCATATGTGTACTATGTGCCCCTACCACTGCGACATGTCTCCATGCTTCAATGTCCAAAAAGCTCTTCATTGTTCTCATACTGCCTGTGCTGCAGCACCTCTTTTCACCCTCTGTCTGAAACCAGAGCCCAGACTGCTCTGATTGGTTAGCTGGCCGGCACTGTTGTGATTGGTCAACCGCATAGAAATGTGACATAAATGTCCCGTCCCTTAACATATAACATATAATGTGTTGGAGCGATAGACAATAGAGGCGGGAGTGTAACATAGGGATGTCAGGAAGTAAATGGAATGGCAAAGATTACTAAGAGAAAAAGAAATCAGGTTCATATCTTTGTGACAATTAATGTATGAGTATTATGTTGAATCCATAATCTGTTTAGCTATATCTTATATATATATATATATATATATATATATATATATATATATTTTTTTTTTTTTTTTGATTATTATTTAGTTATTAAATGTATTACATTTTTAACTGTATATCGTTCTGTTTTGTGAACCAAGCATTTTTGTTGTGCAAAATTGTTTTTGTAATTCTTGACAAACATTTTTTTAATTTCAAGTGACACTGAGCATAAAAGCTTTTGATGTACAAATAAAAATTAAAAACACTTGAGATCACTCCAGAGATTTGCTTATTATGTAGCCGTCGCATCCAAAAGCACGGTTTACTCAATGATATATCTGATTAATTACAGCCTCTACAACAGTGAAACACCTTTTAAGGATTACACAACATGACATGCTTTCCTTGTTAACAATCCGAGACACTGTTAGTGTTGCATAATTGACACATTCCTCCTCCTTAGAACAACCTGACCCCCTCATGACATTTCATGCTTAATGAGATATATGGTGAGACAATGTCTACCACTTGACATGTATATCTCGCCTGGAGGATTAAAGCAGTGTTATTACACTTCCTGTCACTCAGGGCAGACCACCATCACCACCCCCGCTCATCTGTTTCGTGCTAAAAGACTGCGATCAGCTAATGAGGATCTTTGGCCTCCAATTAATCATGCTAATGAGCCCCACCCTGCAAAGATAATCAACTCTTCTCCCGACCAATAAGGGAAGAGTCTGGAGCTTCACTTGTGAAATGTTCCCTGCCTCATCCTAATCCCCTTTTCTTTTTTCTTCTTCCCTGCTTCTCGCTTTTTATCTGCCCCTCTCTGCCCTTCAGAGCTCCTTATCATCCTGGCTGCTCTTTTTTCACACTCCTCTTTTCTCAATCTTCTTTTCCATATCCCTCCCTAGTTATGCTTCTTTAACATCTCTCCATCTTCTCTTTTTATATCCTCTGCTCTTTCACCCTTTTTTTTTTTTCAATAGTTCTCCCCTCCTTACACCCCAGCTATAAACTCACCAGTACTCTTTCCATTGATCGTCCTCAAAAACGTCCTCTGGGATGGGATCAATCAGCACCAGGTCTGACACTTGCCTGGGGGACAAAGAGAGGACACACACACACACACACACACACACTAAGATGAAGTAAGACTCATTGACCCTGTCCACTTTACCCTCCCGGCCCAGGCTGTAATGAGTGTGAGGTGCTGTTTACACGGGAACGGAACGGGCTATACGAAAGATAAAAGTAGCGGATACAACCTGTTTTGTTCCCGTGTAAACAGCACGAGGCCGTAACGGAACCGCGGAAACGGACCCCTAAAATGATAACGGGTCCCAAGGTAGATGGATCTGCGGACTGAACACTCTGGGGGGGCCAAACGGCTCCGTGTGTACGTCCTATACGATCATTTTCCTGATAACGATGAAGCCATAGCCCCGCCTCTCCCCACCTCTGCTGCTCACTGCTGTAGCATGGTCAGTAGCTACTGACCATGCTACAGATGTTAGTGCAAAATCTACAGCTCCTCTACCACAACCATCAGTAACAAGTGGACATGAGCCGCGTTCACACCGCAGGACTTTCCCTGGTACTTTAGTTCTTTAGTTCCGTTAGTACCAATAATGTCGCGTTCACACCGCCGGAACTACTCAGTGCCGGGAACTCTTTTGGAACTCTTTTGGTACTTTTTAGTCCCTGCTAGAGAGGTGGTACGAATCTGGTGACAAAAGAGTGCCAATTTCTATTCTATTTCTATTGGCTGGGCGAATTGGAAACCACGCCCCGTTAGACTCTGAATTTGTTTTGTTAGGCAGCCATTTTTTTTCCTCGCTACAAAACCACATCCACACCTGAGCGAGTAGTTTTTTTGTACTTTAAAGCAGTTATGACCACACGTACTACAACACCGGAGCGGTGGAATGATGAGGAAGTGTCGGCGCTTCTGGCAATTTACTCCAAGGACGGGATGCAGCAGCTTCTACAGAAAGCAGTTCCCAACTCCAAATGTTTTGAGCGATGTTCGCTACTTGAGCTGGGAATCGTGCACAGTGCACACGGATGCCGGGTAAAAATAAAGAAATTCAGGCAGGACTATAAAAAAATTAAAGACCACAATAATAAGAGTGGTAACGATTTTCTATTGTTATTATATATATTATTATATGCCACTGTTTTTTTAATACTGACACCTAACTTGCACTAAGGCGTGTCTGCTGCTATATATATTGCCACTGTTACATTGTTTTGAAACTACTTACACTTTATTTTACATTTCACACTGTTATTTAACTTCAATTTACATGCATACGACACACCTGGAACAGCATGATGCCGTTATTGTTATGTCTTGACTGTGCAATAAAACAAACAAACTGGCGAAGCTTTATTTATTGTGTCCCACCCCAAATTTGCAGAATAGAAGAATGTGAGAGCAGACAGGTGGTTGAATTGATCAGAAACACAAGTCTTACACACATAAACACAAGTAATTTATCATGTCATTTGTTTTAGATAAATAAGGGAAAAACACCAAACAAGGGTTGATGTCCTTTTCCAAAATCAGCCTGAGGGGGTAATATATAATAAATACATAAAGATAAAGTCCATTGTTATAATGGGGTATTTTATTTGTAAATTACCCTTATGAACTCCATCATGTCTGAGGTCGGAAAGTAAACAAACGCCTCATACAGCGGATGGGCTTTATACCCCCCCCCCCCCCCCCCGTGTAGTTCTTCTTCTCTCGTTTTTTTGTTGTACTCGCCGTGAAGTGGTTTTGCGGCCTGCCAGTAAACCCAGAGAAGAAGAAGACGAAGTGACATCAGTGTAATGGTGCCTCAGGGAAAGTACTGCGGTGTGAATGCGATTGGCACTAGCCCCCTGGCGGTTTTAGTGCCGTGGTACTTTTGTGGTACTTTAGTGCCGGCACTAAAGTACCGCAAGTCCTGCGGTGTGAAAGCGGCTATGGAGAACTACATGAACTACATGTTGCTAAATCTACCGCGGGGCATAAACAGAAGGGCAACCAGGCAACCATGGCAACCATGCTCAGGGGTCTTCTTCGCTGCTTTTGGTGTATTTTGTGGTCGGAAGTACAGCGCCACTTACAGGCCCGGCATATGTACTACAGCGTCTCCAGCGGTCTCATGTGAAGGGACACGTTTATTGAGCTGTATCCATGTGAACGGAAGACTTTTTTGATAACGAATTCGATTTGTTTGCGTTCCCGTGTAAATGGGGCCTGAGATGGATGGTATCATCCCCTCTGTCTTCCTGTAGATCCCTCCGTCCGCACACACTGATGACCACACACACACACACACACCAGATCCTTGGGCAATATTTCCATTCGGAGAGGTGTCATCCACTCACTTAATTTTCTCCCTTAACGGCGGCAACATCGTGCCTGATTAAATACTAAATCTTTCATCCCTGGTACGGGATGGTGGTCCGTTAATCACTGCGTTGCCTCTGAGATGGATGAGTTATGGGGAATGGAAACTGGAATATATTTTGTTAAGTGCGACTTTGGGAGGAACTGCATGCCATACTTGCAAAATATACTCCTTTTATAGTATATGATCTACTGTAAAGTGGTTTTAAGATGACATGTGTGACATTTTATCAAACATTTGTTAAAACTGAAGATAAGAATAAGTCTGGTAATATTTGTTATTTTGATATTATCCACAAATCAAATTGAAAGACTTAAGCTCCAACCTATGTTTCTGAAAAGTGAAGATTATGTCAAATCGTCATGGGGCCAGGGGTTGCAAAAATAAGTGTAATTGCATAGAAGTCTATGAGAAAATGACACTATTTCTCACTTTACTTACTACAGTTGATAAACTACTGCCCAGCTGTTTGAGAACAAAAACAATTTATTTTTCAAAGAACAACATATTTAGTAGGAGAATTTTAAAGTGTATTTTGCAGAGAATATATGACGAAACAAATGAAACATTGCCATTTCAACTGCCTTTCATTAAGAACAATGTTTACTAATGTGCACTGTCCCCATTGAACAAACCAATACATATTCATTATTGCAAATGACTACTATCTTTTGTGTTGTTGCTTGGTATGCTACTTACCAAATAAAAAAATTGAAATGCATTACAGCTGCCTGAAGAATACATTATTTGAAATAGGCAGTTTCATTTTTAACAGCTATTTAATCATTTTAAACTGGATTACCCAAACCTTTTTTGATATCAAAATGGTATTTCAGCCATTTAGAACTGCACTTTCATAAAGATGGGGAATTCATACTATGATACTATGATAAAATAAATGTAAATGTCTATACAATACTTACACATCATGAATGTGGGTGAAGAACCTTCCATTGAGCGCTCCCAGCTCGGAGCCCACCAGGATGAAGGGCTTGGCGATCCCAGCAGCCTGCAGGAGTCGGTGCAGATCATCCACCATCCTGTAGTAGGACAACAACACTCATCGCTCAGCTGCAAACTGGGCCACAATGTTTATTTATTCAGCGAGGCGGGACTAGGGCTCGCCATTCATCTTATTAATTTCTAATCTGCTCGTTAACAGAGTCGCAATTACAAAAGCAAGAATAGCCTAAGAAGGAAGGAAATATTACACAACAAAACTGCCGTGCTTAAATCCAAATGACAGCATGAAGGAGGGGACTGCTGGCCTATTTGTAATGCAACCCGCAGGAGAAGCAATCACCAGGAAACGTATACCATCCCAGGGAGCGTCATCATTGCATGATGCAGCTCCTCTCAGAGAGCCATCTGCTGTCCTGCGCTTGTTGTGCTAATAAATCAAACCTGAGGTGTCACACTGAGATGAGGAGTTTTCACAAGACTCCCAGGGTTAAGGTTAGGTAGGCATCAAACTCCTTGAGCTATTGAATTCTGGGAAATTGATTGCTTGCATCTGAAATGGTCGGCCGCCTGTTTCCTGGGCCAGATGCCAAGGTAAGGTACACTGCTGACTGTCCACGTCCGCTCTTACTTTAGGGAGATTTAAAGCTCGATAAATGTGTTAGGGTGTCAAAGGCTAGATGATTACCAACCAATCCCACTGCGGTGTGATACAGGGAAGGCCAGGAGGGGTGTTTTCAACAAAGGAAGGCAGGAGGTGTCCCTGCATCAGTCTATGTCCAAAAAAGTAACTTCCTTCCTCAAAAAAATATTGATTCCCAGTGGATTATATTTAAACAGTTGTCAATAATACAAAAACTGAACTTCTATCTGTTTTACTACACTGTAGTGTGCACTGTGATTACATTATTATCTTAAAAGTCACATTTACCCTGAATCTTAAAGATTTAGTGCTGAATACATCAATTGGATCCACGGAAGATTTCTGGAACGATCGCTCTATTCAAAGAATATTATTATGCCACTATTTGGAAAATGTATGAATTGTCTCAGACATTCATCAAGCAAGAAATGTCTACAGCTAATTGCATCTACGGTATCTTGGGGTAAGTAAGCCAGGTATAGGTGCTTAGTGAAAAATGTAGTAGGAGTTAATGATACACCTTTGCTTTGTACTGCTTTGTAGAGTGTCTTAGTTTGTGTGCTGCATTTGTCTCAACTGACCTTAAAACCCTTTACCAAACTAAATCAGAATTTTAAAATGTGTTTTGCAAAACACATTTGTTGAAAAAGATGAAAAATTGGTTATCAATAGAGCATGTCTCCATTAACAAAAACTTGAAAATAATTGACTACTTTCGTTTATGGTGTGGTTCTGTATGCTTATTTCCAAATTACAAATGTTGATTTGTGTTAACAATGTTGGGAGGAATACCAAGCGAAAATGCAGTGTGACTGGTCAAAGATAAGCACAGTTTATAGTACAGTGGGGCAAAAAAGTATTTAGTCAGCCACCAATTGTGCAAGGTCTGCCACTTAAAAAGATGAGGCCTGTAATTTTCATCCTAGGTACACTTCAACTATGAGAGACAGAATGGGGGGAAAGAATCCAGGAAATCACATTGTAGGATTTTTAATGAATTAATTGGTAAATTCCTCGGTAAAATAAGTATTTGGTCACCTACAAACAAACAAGATTTCTGGCTCTCACAGACCTGCAACTTCTTCTTTAAGAGCCTCCTCTATCCTCCACTCGTTAACTGTATTAATGGCACCTGTTTGAACCCGTTATCAGTATAAAAGACACGGTCCTGGAGTGGCCTAGCCAGTCTCCAGATCTCAACCCCATAGAAAATCTTTGGAGGGAGTTGAAAGTCTGTGTTGCCCAGCGACAGCCCCAAAACATCACTGCTCTAGAGGAGATCTGCATGGAGGAATGGGCCAAAATACCAGCAACAGTGTGTGAAAACCTTGTGAAGACTTACAGAAAACGTTTGGCCTCTGTCATTGCCAACAAAGGGTATATAACAAAGTATTGAGATGAACTTTTGTTATTGACCAAATACTTATTTTCCACCATAATTTGCAAATAAATTCTTTACAAATCAGACAAAGTGATTTTCTGGATTATTTTTTGTCTCTCATAGTTGAGGTATACCTAGGATGAAAGTTACAGGCCTCTCATCTTTTTAAGTGGGAGAACTTGCACAATTGGTGGCTGACTAAATACTTTTTTGCCCCACTGTATATACTGTATGTGAAGGTTTTCTCTATTGAATATTGCCCTTTTACATTTACCCCGTCAAAAAATCAACACTGCTGGTCATAGTTCTCAAGTTCTTATCATTAAGCTAGCTAGATGGTGGAATAATTTGGCAAGCTAGCCAGCTAACAAATCTACTCAGCCAGCTAACGAACACACAGTATCTTCCCAGATAGTATTTTGCTTGTTAAAGAGGAAGCAGATTTAGGTAAGAGCCTTAGCTACACTGCATTCATTTTTCATTGGTTGCTTTTCAACATTAGCTGATACAGTAATTTCCAAATGGCAAGCTTGCCAATTTAGCATCTCGTGCCAGGAGTGTGTGCTAAGTTAGCTTCGCACTTAGAAACTCCAGAGAGTGCATCATAAACGTCACATCATTTGATTATCTCAAAATATTGTGCGCAATCCTTTTGTATATAAAACAGTTTGAAAGGCTAAAAGCAAAAACTAAAGTCAGGGAAGTTTTCAGTGTTAATATTCAAATATGTTCACACATGCATGTAAATTGTCTCACGGAGTACCGTTGAGCTACAGTGTATAAAAACTGACACAGCCATAACAAAAAGCCCAATAAGCATTAATCAGCCGCAGCACACACTACACTACTGTGTATTTGGCCTAGATCTCACTCAAAATATCCACAAATTAATGTAATACACTCAGCAACAGATGAGTGGGGCAGAGGCCCTGCAGGTTTAAAACAGCCCACTCACTCATTCAGAATCCACTTCAGGGCAATAAAAGAACTGACAACATTATGTTTCCAATGAAGGCTTTGAGTAAAGCAGAAAACCTTTTGTGTGAAACTCAAAATGATTGCCACGAAACTGAAGTAGACCACTCACCGTCCCGTTGTTGACAACCCCCAAACTTTTTCAGTTCCTGTCGTTTCATTCTGCATCTGCCGCTTGCTGAAGCCCAGTCCCATTCTGTCATAGGTACAGACCTGAGCAGTGTGACAAACAGGTTTATAGGGATATTAAAAAAAAAAAAAAACCACAAGCTCTACATACACATGAGATGCTGTAAACACTGAAAAATAGGAAGTGCTGTAAACAGAAAGTTTGTTTTTCTAACTGCTTATATGGTTTAGTTGTATCTAGGTCTTTCCCCAATAAGCCTCTGACCTCATTTGAGTCACATTTCAGACAAACAACATGGGGCAGGCTGTCAGCCCCGACTTTCTGCTGTACTGAGTCCTTGCTGAGCAAAGAGGACATGGCCGAGCCACCTAAAGGACTGTCTCCACATAACCCTGGCGACAAACAATGTGCCAGCATTAGCAGTAACTGATAAGACAACTTCACCACAGCGGATTTCCTTGATCAAAGGCAAAACCAATGTCAGTGACTGAATGCCCCCTGTGTAAGATACATTCATCTGAGGTACAGTATATTGCTCGGTTACCATTCGTTTTAAAGGGATTGTTTGGAATTTTTGAAATGGAGCTGTCAGAGATAGTCAGTGTATTACATACAGTAGATGGCAGTTTACATGCCCCCAGAAACAGAGAGGGTTACAGGCACAGAAGCAAAGCACTGAACTAAAGTTGATGGGGCAGCAGCAAAACATATTTAGCCCCCTAAAAGAAAGATTAAAAAGTCAAACGAGAGTGCGCTATATGTAGTGTAAATAATCCGCCTGCATAATTCACCCCTCTACAATTAATGTGAGAGATACCTTTCTGATAGGGAAGCAGTTATTTACATCTCTGCTCACCCTATTGACAAAAAAACCTTGATTTTACCTTGAAGAACAAGGAGGTTTAAGGTCTACCACTGCCTTGATTGTTTAGTTTGTTTGTGTTAAGTATAACCTAACCAAAGTCACAAAATATAAAAGGAAGCATTTGACCAGAAAACCAACAAGCGTTCTGTGAGGAAAAATAACAAAAGCTAGATAAAAGCTTAAGTTTTCCAATAGGAAATAACTGTAATAACAGCGAGGTAACATTTTCAAACTGCTTTTAATATAGTGTTCACTTGAGCAGTACTTTGTTTTGCTTCCATGCTGGCAGTGTCTGTCTTATTCTCGGAACTGAGCAGTGTCCGCCATCTACTGTAGGCAAAACACTGCCTATGGATCAGTAAGTCACCCACTTCAAAACAATCATCCCTTGAAAAAGTAAAACAATTATTAAGATATCATGTTTTGGAAAATAATTTCAATATACAGCCAATCGACAGTCCATAGAAGTTGTGTAATTTCCTCACCATTGTTAGTGAGGCCACACTTTCCTGGACATGCAACCAAACATCTGAGGACATTCCTGTTGGTGCATCAAGTACGACTAACGAAAGAAAAACAAAGTCGTTAGAGTGGGCTAAGCATAGAGACAAAAATAAACATCACAGACATCAAATCCTGTGCGACTATATTAATGAATGTTTCTTAACCTGAATGAAAACCAGACCATAACATTTATTACAAAATGCAATTAGAGGGTTTAACCTTTGAGATGAAACATCCCATTGAGAAGGGTCCTCAAGCACAAAACATAAATAATAATAATAACAACGATTGTAATATATATTAAAAAATGAATTGACACAAAACATAGTGACTCAACTACGACATATACGTGATTTCTCCTAACAACACCAACTCAATATTCCAGTTTGATTGTGCATAAACAGTTCCAAATAACACACTACTGGACTACAGCCAGTTAAATACAAGTTTATTTAAATAAATGTTATGCAGAGTTTTTCATTTAAAATATTGTTATAGGACATATTAATATATTACCAACTGGTTGTCCTTTTCCTTTACACAACAGATGCATCTTTTGACCCAAACCAACATCAACCATCTGGCCATCTGGAAGCAAGAGGGAAAAAAGAAAGAAAGATTAGGCATCACAGAAAGTGTCTCGATTGGCTTTGAGAACAATTGAAAACATAATGACATATCCAAATGGAGGTTATATTTTTTACAGGTTCATTTAAATCAAACTGAGAAAGCAAAAAGAAAAGACTGAGTTAGCTTTTGATAGGACAACCTTTAGGCAGGAGCACCTGTCCTTCCCTCTGCAGAGATGCATAGTTGAGGAACGGAGGGATGAAGATGATCACCAGTAAACACTTTCCAATGGTCGTCAGCACAGAGCGGTAAGACACCCTGCCTTCAGCTTTAGCCTGGCTGGGCAGTCTCTGAACGGGATCCTGGTTTATGAAGAGAAGCACATTTGACAAACATACATCTTATCTTCATAAATAACATGTAAACTTAATTGATGACATTTCTGTTACCAAATGTAGCAGGCGACTGCAATAACACCGATGCTTGTTAGCAAAACCCAAAGGTTAATTAAGGACAATCGGGTAAACTACTACTACTACTACTGTTGACTGGACGATTTGTCCATAATAGGCAAAACGTGTCGTTATTCTATTGTTTAAAAGCGTGCCGAATTATAGAAGTGTCGCTAATGATTTGTTTAAAATACAGAATGAACAATGTTTTGATGTGTATCATGCAAATACGCAAAGACGTTTTAAAATCGCAGTTTTTGTAAGGGGGATTTGGTTCAGCTGCTATTTAGGGGACACTGGTGAATACTAAAGATAGCGTTATATTAAAGATAAAACTTGTACTGCAACATCAGTATGAGAGCAGGAAAACGGTTTGCAGGACAGCATTGGATCTGAACAGATTAAATATTAGCTTTTGGAGCAAGTCAGCTAATGTTAGCATGTTAGCAACAGTCAACTCCTGTCACATGCACTGGAGCTATCAGAAAACTAGCCCTCGTTTACGTTGCATTACCTTTCTATCAGCATTGACCGGTTCATTGTTGGATGTTTGAGCCTCGGTTCTTTTACGCATTTTGAAAGAAAGTGTAAAAACTACACAAACTGTAGAGAATGAATGAAATTATAGCGACTTCCTGGTTCGAAGTGTAAGTACAGAAGCCGACACGAGACAAACTTCCCCTTGCGCGTTGTGCTGTCCAGATACCACAGCACCCTTTGACCGGTTTGTACTCTCCCATTTTAAGTGCATCTTTGTAATTATTCAAGAATAACCTTACATTGACTGTCAATTTCTACTGTCAAACTTAAATAAACAGCTCATAAGCCCAATACTATACATTGTGCACACATGCAATTATTATTACATGTTAAAACATCTTACTAACTTATTTTGAATGTGATGTTCACCTTTTTATCTTATTAGGTAAATGTCATTTTCATATTTTTTATTGAATATGTAGATTATTTTAGATATTATTGAAGTTACGTTTTACTGTATAACAAATAGGAAAGCATCTTAGTGGCTAAAATAAATACAGGTCTTTTTTATTAAGATTTATTTTTGCCAAATGTTTTCTCATTATATTTTATTTTGTCTTTATGATCATTTATGTGTTTTTTTAATACTTTTTTGTTATTGAAACGGCATGTTGTTTTTACATTCTCATAGCTTATTAGGCTACGTTGAAAGGCCAAACATAGTGTTTTTATTTTCTATAAAATGTCTTTACTTGTTGAATGTAATGCTACATGTTTGTACAACTCACTGCATTGTGATACTGTTTCGGCCCATCTGTGGGAATTCTGTGTTGAACAAGAAAATGAATAAAATCATTTTGAACATAATTGTTTGTATCTTGATTTTTACTAGATTTTTAACATGAATACATCAATATTTGATTAAATAACTTTATTTGCCTAGGACGCTAATTCATGGTTATAGTGTAACAGCTGGCCTGCAGGGGTCCCTGTATCCCACAAACCCACCCTATTGTCTCCATCAAATGCATTGCATTCAACAGCAAGCAGCAAGATTTACATTCAATCTAATGTCAGACTTTGTTTAAACATCTCACACACTCAAATGAATTAAGGCCATGATATAAACCAGAGGTCATGACTAAACATATTGAAAACAGACTGCATTTTAATATAACCAATTAGATGAAGGTATCAGAAATTGGGACTGTGATTGCTTGCCCTCTACTTTTCTTAGAACAGCCATCAAACAATCATCATGTGTAATAATGTGTTAATGGTGAGCAGGAGAGCTGCTTCCAAGGCAAGTAATATATGCAAATTGCTGTTTGTATGCACGCAGTAATACATGTGTGGCTGGTTTGCGTCATTCAGGAACTGTGACATCCATACTGATGTATTTCTGCATCACTCACATGGACTTGCACACAGCATTGGTGGTGAATTGGGCCTGCACATTGGCTGTGCTCCATGTCTCTAATCATCTTGCACATGTCAGTCACCAGGGAGACATAATACAGCTAAACGGTTTTACGGAAACATTTCATTAAAAAATGCTTTCTTTTTGTTCTCACTCAGAAGTCCTGGACCAGTGGCTGTATTTTATATACATATGATTTATATTTACCAAAGGCAGAACAAAGCCAGACCCACCCTGACTATTTATCCATGAAATGTGTCAAGACAAAGCAAAACCTCAACAATAAACCCTGTTTAGATAGCAGGTGACTGGAGCCATAGAGAATTCATTGCAGTAATTAAAAATCCTGCCTGGACTGAAATTATGAATGTCAGGTATTGACTCGCTGTCAGGCAGGCTGTTTGTGTATGTGTGCGTGCGTTGTTTTTGTTACAGGGCATCCAGGGTTGATTAAAGCTCATTTTACCATAGCCCTTTCTGCCCCTTGCTTCTGTTCCAGCTCCACATAATTAGTACTGAGAGCACGACGGTCTCATCAGAAAACTGTGGCTTCAATATACAGTAAATGCTATTTCTAACAGCAAGTCACTCGGCCTCTTGACTCCTTTGTGGTCTGTTAGTCTGGACTGCAGCTTCTTCGACTATCTGCCTCCTCTGGGAAATCTAATACACCTCATTCCATCAAAGATTTGGACTTAAAGCGACAGTGTGCAGGATTTGGTAGCATAATAGATTGCAACCAACTAAACACCCTTCCGGTTACCACACCTCTGCAACACGTAGTGACAAACCAGCCAGGGCAAAAGAGTGGTAATGTCGTGGTAATGTTGTGGCATTGTCTGGCACGATGCCTTGCTGATATCACATAAAATAACTTTAGGAGCAACAAAATTCAGGCAACAACTTGTTAACGCACTTTTAAAAGCGTGCTGGAAAACAACAGTTGCCTACAGGTACAAGTTCAAAGATTTAACATGATTTTGGTTAGAAACCTAAAATGAGGGCTGGGTTAGCACAAGCTTGAGAGAATTTCGTGGTTTTTTTAACGACATAAAATATTTCAATTGATTCTCCACTTCAGCATTATGTGTCATAAAGAAAGCTGTTGCTCACAAGACATATAAACTACTAAACGTCATATTTTTTTTTGTATATATTTGTATTGAAGACATATAGAAAAGACATTTGGTACATTGATAGGAACCACAGTTCCAAATGTTCAACAGTTCAAAGCTACTAGTGTTCAGCTTAGTCTCTGCTATTGTACATCAATTGACAAGCCATACATACAGTAGTTGACCTTGACTTGAAGGCGTACAATATCTAAACCACATTAATAACCGAAAAAGACCATGGAGCCAACATTTAAGAGAGTGTTGTACAGACTAACAGGACAAAACAAAAAAAAATAATAACAAGACAGTACAAAGAAAAAAACTAAATATATAATAA
This sequence comes from Pseudochaenichthys georgianus, assembly GCF_902827115.2. Taxonomy (NCBI): domain Eukaryota; kingdom Metazoa; phylum Chordata; class Actinopteri; order Perciformes; family Channichthyidae; genus Pseudochaenichthys; species Pseudochaenichthys georgianus. The sequence continues at coordinate 17,280,467 of NC_047518.2, forward strand.
AGAGGGAAAGGTGCTTAGTCTAAAACCTAGAGGTTTTTCGGTTATTAAAGAATATTACATTTTCTCCAGTTTTAGAAAAGAAATAACATCCCTGAGCCACTGAGCATTGGAAGGAGCTTTTTGGGATTTCCAGTGAATAAGAAGAAGTCGTCTTGCCAATAGCGAAGTTGAAAGCCAGAATATCTGATTGCCTCGAGTTGTATCTATTGTAATCTTCTGGGCACCCGAATATGGCAATATGGGGAGAGACTTTCACAGTAAGTGAAAGTATTTTTGAGATATCCTCAAAAAACTTCTGCCAAAAACATGAATTGTTTATACTATAAGGTTCTATTTTCTTCTGGTGATTGCATTTACACTTCAAAAATCACAAAGTGGTGTTAGTATGTCGACATTATCCTGCTGAACAAAATGTATCCTAAACTTGTGTTGGCCAAAGAGTTTATTTTCTGCATTATATCAAAATACAACAAGGAAATCTCACAGCTTTTTATCGATTGACCCCCTGCGATGCTAACATTCGGGTTGGCCTACAAAAGTACGTAATCACTGCGCCACTCAATCTAGAGCTGTGTTTTGTTTGTCCATCCTGAGCTACCGTAGAAACATGGCGGTGCAGAAAATTGGACGAGCTCCCTTCTTACAGTAGATACCGAGGGATCATTCAAAGGTAACAAAAACATGATTATTAGTTTAAGCTCATTATGCAATGTTGATTGGCCTAAGTGCAGTCGAAACAGGTGGGTTTTCACTCTGACAGAAGATGTGTAGACTTTCTGCAGTCCTTATATCAATGGGGAGTTTGTTACACCATCTTGGAGCCAGGATAGCAAACAGGCTACAGGTCCCCCTAAATAGTAAACACTGGCCCTTTAGTGACAAGAATCGCTACAGTAACGGAAATAAAACTCTGATGTTGTTTGATGTCCTTGACTTCGAGGCTATAGGTTGGTATTTGGCCCCTGGACATGGTACAGGGTTCAGGGCTTTACACATCTCTGATTGTTGACAAAGCTCTAAATCAAACCCACACAATCCAGCAGTGATTGAACCCTGAGATTGTCAGATACAGTATGACATGTAATGCTTCTATGTGATTGCTTTCTTTATGAAATAACCATTCAAGACATTTTTCTCGCAATAAATTCAGATGGAAAAGAAAATCCCAACAATATCAAGGAATGTGGAGTGCATTTGCTGTTCTGTTGTATTTACAGTGACCTTCAATCAGAATGTTAAACCCATGTAATCTCTTAAATACTACTAATATTCCATATACTTTTAGATATTAAATGAGAGTGTTGTAGTTTCTGTTTGTTTGGGATTAACAAGATGTTACTGTGTCCTTTAGAACAAGAAGAGAATGTTCTAGTGCTAGTGAAGTGCTTTGTTAGCCCGGCTATTCTAATTAGACATTATTCTAATTAATAGAGCATCTGTCCGCAAGCCACATGTAACATCTTCACACTGGTGCTGCACAGAGATGCAAAGCCATTCCTCCAGTGCCAGGTCACCTTGACATCATCTCTGCCATTTGTACCATGTCTGGAGGCAGCAGCCATTTTTAACGTGTTGCCTCTTCCCCCTCAGCCCTGACACTCGGCACACAATGCATTTCATCTGTGGTTACAGGGCACTTTTCCTGAAAACACATATGGGATAGGACAGCCAGTGAAAAATGGAGAACAGAGCCTGAGTCTGAGTGCAAATAAAACCTATTATTTTGACATTTCTCACGTGTCTGCTTTTCCTGGCAGTTTCTGCTCTTTTCCAAGCGATGCTTCTCCATTTTGCTCTCTGCTTGATATCAAGCCCTGAAAATTGGTTTCTCAAATAAATCAAATCACACCGAAGCATTCAAACACACGCTGGAGACTTTACTACATGCACATGAATATCAAATCGTAATTGATATAGCATAGCAGGCGGATAAAAAGCCATTTCCTGTTTGTCTTATCGGCTTCGTCACATAGAGCAGGTTAACTGGGTGACATTTCCGCACTGGGCTGTCTCTATCAACAAAGGCCATCGCCAAATCCCACTGGGGCGTTCATATCTCGCAATATGTTGTCTTGCCTTTATTAAATCCATCTGACTGAAAGGTGGTATGATGTTCAATGCACCAGCTAAAAGGGAAATCTCATG